>NW_028274811.1:80762166-81065196 GCF_037043125.1 Eumetopias jubatus | reverse complement strand
GGTAAAAATCAAACCAATAAGCAAATTAAAAAAACCCAGGAAACAGAAAGTAAGCAGTGCAACCATCTTATTCCTCTCCCTCACATGAAAATTTATTGTACTTAAAAAAAGTTATTATACTAAATATTACACTAAATGTTGTACTATGTTATTGTACCTAAAATACATACAAAAAGAAAACCTATGGAGACTTCACATTTGTCTTGTTAATTAAATAACAATGGCAGCGTTTAGTCAGTTCAAGAGAGACTTTAAGACAAGTCTTTACAGAAGTTTCCATTTAAAAGGTTTGGAGTTTTAAAATATGAGAATAGTCTTTGAAACCAATTTTTATGGAAAATTACTAAGATACATAGGAAAAGCACGTCTTTGTGGATCATGGGTAGATTACATGTAATACATGTAATCTTGTATTACAACACTCATGCTGTGCTTTGCCTATGATTGGTAGCCCAAAGGCATCATTTTGAGTGGAATCATATTGTTTAGGAGTAGTAACTCATGCTGTTCTACTACAAAGAAATCAGTAACACAGAGATTAATTGGACAGAAAAGAAGAAAAAGAAAAGAGGCAGCTGAAATGCCAATATTTCTGATATTAAAGATATTAAGAGGGAAGATATTGAGAGTGGCCTGAATAGAAATTATATTGACTTTTATAAAATATTTAAAAATACATATTCATGGCTTAATACCTTTAAAGTAAAAAACTCAAAGCACATATTTAGATAGGTATGGCATAAAACATGATGTGAATAAGATATATGAGTATCACTATTATTAATCTGATTGAAATTAGCTAACACTGATAAACAGATTCTGCAAAGCTGTCATAAAACCCCCAAAGATGATTCTACCATTTTTTAAAGCTTTCCTCAGTAAAATTAAATGTAATCCATACATTTATGATTATTTTATGTCTATGCCCCAAAGATAGCAGTCTGACAATATGATTTTATTATTTGACACTTCTCAAGCCTTTTAATGTATTTAATATAAACCTGAGAAATAATGTCAGGAAATCCACATCTTGATGAAGATGAACAATATCCAACTTCCAGAGATTAAGAATTTGCTAAAATTAAATAGTTTTGATTAAAGAAACTTGGTTCACAAAGCTTGAAGAATAGCGTCATATAGAGAATAATTCAAGACAAGTCTGGAGACCAAGAGAGCCCGTTTCAGATCTTGAATCTGGCATTTAAAAACTGTGACTTTGTATAAGATCCTTAATAAGTCCCTGTGTCACATTTTCTTCTTTTGTTAAAAAAAAATATATATAGCTAAGTGATCTCTAAGTCTCTTCCTGTTTTAACAATTTCTACATCTATTCCCACTTGTTAACATCTCTAATCTGTATTTCATGTACATTAATTCTGCATTGAAAGTGAAATGACAATTCATTTTTTTTTTAAGATTTTATTTATTTATTTGACAGAGAGAGACACAGCGAGAGAGGGAACACAAGCAGGGGGAGTGAGAGAGGGAGAAACAGGCTTCTGCGGAGCAGGGAGTCCGACATGGGGCTCAACCCCAAGACCCTGGGATCATGACCTGAGCCAAAGGCAGACGCTTAATGCCTGAGCCACCCAGGCACCCCGACAATTCATTTTTTATCAAAGTGGTTGAACATATGGACAGGGGCAATATTGACTATGAAGATTCAATAGACCAAAGAAGCAAGTTCATCTATCCATGTTTTTGCCAAGTCATGTACTTTATTAATTATTACACCCACATTGAGGCATGCTTCATCAGGCAGCCTTTCCTAATACAAAATTGCTTCTTAAAAATTATCACAGACCTGTATCTCTGAAACAAATAATACATTATATGTTAAAAAAAAGAGAAGATAGTAGGAAGGGAAAAATGAAGGGGGGGAATTGGAGGGGGAGATGAACCATGAGAGACTATGGACTCTGAGAAACAAACTGAGGGTTCTAGAGGGGAGGGGGGTGGGGGGATGAGTTAGCCTGTTGATGGGTAGTAAAGAGGGCACGTACTGCATGGAGCACTGGGTGTTATGCACAAACAATGAATCATGGAACACTACATCCAAAACTAATGATGTAATGTATGGTGATTAACATAACATAATAAAATAAAAAAAATTATCAAATAATGAATATAAGTTGTGTTTTGGTTTATTTGTTTTAATGCTGTCTTGATCCAGTTTTGAGACTCAATTTGAGCTAGAATTTGGTTGGCTTCCCTTCTTGAACACTTATATCTACACCCAACCTTAAATCTGCTCAAGTGAGCAACTATGCACAAACCTTAATCACCCTGGGGCCAGGTGAACTAGGTCCAGACAACTAGGGTCAGCCCCTATGCCCCACAGACCTAGAGAAATTATAAAAATTAGCCAGTTCACAGGGATCCCGAGAAACCTAGCTAACCTCACCTTCCTTGCCATACATAAGCTGCTGCTTACAGTTTCAGTTTGCTGTTACCCTGTCCCACAACCCCTTGTTTGGCCTTGCCTGGCAGTCTTCTCTCATCTGGAGTTCTAAGTATGAGTTTTGCCTCTGATCCATGTGTCTCATTTACTGTGTTATTTTCCACCATCAAAAGAATCTTTAAATCTTATAAAACAAATGACACTATGAGAGCAGGATGGCATGACCTTGGCCACTAACTCTTGGATAGCTTCATGAGGAACTGTTGTCTATTTTTTTTTTAAGATTATATTATTTATTTGACAGAGAGAGACAGACAGCACAAGCAGGGGTTGCAGCAGATGGAGAGAGAGAAGCAGGCTCTCCGCTGAGCAGGGAGCCCAACCCAGGGCTTGATCCCAGGACCCTGGGATCATGATCTGAGCCGAAGGCAGATGCTTAACCAACTGAGCCACCCAGGCACCCTGGGACTGCTCTTGTCTTGTTAATTGATTCCAAGCTACTGCATGAGCAGTGTGAGCTGAGCTAAAGCCTTGTTGCTTGCCACTATGCCTGTAGGTAGGAGCTATGACTCTCCTTATCCAAATATCTTGGGTATGGGAATACTCAAAATTAATAGTGTCAACTGGCTAAACTTCTTGGGCTAGATACTAGCCCAGATGAAACCTACCTTAGGGTGATAGGAGTGATAGTCCACTTGAATCACATCTTCTCAGGTTGGGCATTCAGGTGTGTTTCAGATCAAGGCTGTGTTTAGCAGAGGCCTATTCTAGGCGCCTATCACTTCTTTGGTGTTGGTGCTTCTTTATAGTTATTTGGGGGCAGAACTCTAGTGTGTCTGTGTGTTTGGGACTGGAGGAAAACACTGGTTAGGCTGCCCAACAGTAGAACAACAGTACCTTGATCTTCTTGTTGGTGTTGCTCTGGTAACAGTACTGGCCTACTTGTCTTCTTTGCTGTTACAGATATTGCTATTATCATCAGCAAACTTTAAGCATCCTGACCCTCAAGGGCATGACGAGTTCCAACCTTGGACTCCAGGAGTTCAATGCTTAATCAAAAGGAGGCCTCTGGAACAAGGGAAGAGTATCTTCTCTTTACATGCCACCCCACCCCAAGAACATCTGCTGGAATTATCCAGTTGTCTAAATAATGCTAGCCTTCTAGCAACTGTGCTTGGGCCTTAGTAAGTTGAACTATATATTAACATGCAAAGGAAATGATATTTAGGACAAGGGGGCTAACTACACTATCCCAAGGAGAGGTTGCTTTAGCTAAGTGTGAACCCCAAACTTGGGGAGTTGGACAGAGAATCCTTGGGAGGAGAGACAGATGTGTATAAGGCAGGTTATACACCTACCTCCCTCTTTTCCTATAACCCATAAGAGGGTCAGTCTGAGTTATCAAGGACAGGGGAAAAAAAAAAAACACTCTTCAGACAGCTAGAAGCTCAAAAGAAAAACAAAAAGGAATGGAAGATCACTACATTTGGATCTTTGGGGTAAATACCTAGTAGTGCAATTGCTGGATTGTATGGTGGCTCTATTTTTAACTTTTTGAGGACCCTTCATACCGTTTTCCAGAGTGGTTGTACTGGCTTGCATTCCCACCAACAGTGTAAGAGGGCTCCCCTTTCTCTGCATCCTTGCCAACATTTGTTGTTTCCTGTCTTGTTAATTTTAGCCATTCTCACTGGTGTGAGGTGGTATTTCATTGTGGTTTTGATTTGTATTTCCCTGATGCCAAATGATGTGGAGCATTTTTTCACGTGTCTGTTGGCCATTTGTATGTCTTGTCTAGAGAAATGTCTGTTCATGTCTTCTGCCCATTTCTTGATTGGATTATTTGTTTCTTGGGTGTTGAGTTTGATAAGTTCTTTATAGATCTTGGATACGAGCCCTTTATCTGATATGTCATTTGCAAATGTCTTCTCCCATTTTGTAGGCTGCCTGTTAGTTTTATTGATGGTTGCCTTCACTGTGAAGAAGCTTTTAATCTTGATGAAGTCACAATAGTTCATTTTTGCTTTTGTTTCCCTTGCCTTTGGAGATGTGTCTAGCAAGAAGTTGCTGCGGTGGAGGTCACAGGTTGTTACCTGTGTTCTCCTCTAGGATTTTGATGGATTCCTGTCTCACATTTACATCTTTCATCCATTTTGAGTTTGTCTTTGTCTATGGCATAAGAAAATGATCCAGTTTCATTCTTCTACATGTGGCTGTCCAATTTTCTCAGCACCATTTATCGAAGAGGCTGTCTTTTTTCCATTGGATATTCTTTCCCACTTTGTCGAAGATTAGTTGACCATAGAGTTGAGGGTCCATTTCTGAGTTCTCTATTCTGTTCCATTGATCTGTGTGTCTGTTTTTGTGCCAGTATCATACTGGCTTGATGATTACACTGCACCCCAATGTTTATAAGCATCAATGTTCACAATAGCCAAACTGTGGAAAGAGCTGAGATATCCATCGACAGATGAATGGGTAAAGAAGATGTGGTGTAGGGCGCCTGGGTGGCTCAGTTGGTTAAGCGACTGCCTTTGGCTCAGGTAATAATCCTGGAGTCCCAGGATCGAGTCCCACATTGGGTTCCCTGCTCAGCAGGGAGTCTGCTTCTCCCTCTCACCCTCCCCCCTCTCATGTGCTCTCTCTCTCTCATTCTCTCTCTCAAATAAATAAAAAAAAATCTTAAAAAAAAAGATGTGGTGTATATACACAATGGAATATTACTCAGCCATCAGAAAGGATGAATAATTACTATTTACATCAACGTGGATGGAACTGGAGGGTATTATGCTGAGTGAAACAAGTCAATCAGAGACAATTATCATATGGTTTCACTCATATGTGGAATATAAGAAACAGTGCAGAGATTCATAGGTAAGGGAGGGAAAACTGAATGGGAAGTCATCAGAGAGGGAGGAAAACCATGAGAGACTCTTTTTTTTTTTAAGTATTTTTATTTATTTATTTTTGCAAGAGAGAGAGAGGGAGAGAACAAGCATAACTGGGGGCGGGGGGGGGCCTGATGTGGGATTGAGTCCCACGTGGACTCTGGAATCATGACCTGAGCTGAAGGCAGATACTTAACCTACTGAGCTACCCAGGCACCCAACCATGAGAGACTCTTAACTATAGGAAACAAACTGAGGGTTGCTGGACAGGGTGGGTGGGGCTAGGGTAATTAGGTGATGGGCATTAAGGAGGGCATGTGATGTGATAAGCACTGGGTGTTATATGCTACTGATAAATTATTGAACACTACATCTGAAACTAAGTATGTACTTTATGTTGGCTAATTGAATTTAAATTAAAAAAAGGAATGGAAGGAAAAAATTACACCTGATACAGGGGCAGAACATTTAAAAATAAATAAATAAACCAAAAAGATCTCTCTCTCTCTCTCTGTATGTATATACATACATGTATATTATCTCTCTCTCTCTCTCACACACACACAGTGTCCATAATTTGACCCAACTGAAAATCCAAAATTTGCCAAAAGAATTTATATAACAAAAAGATAAAAAGCATAAAAGGGCACTTTTGTGCCTCTACAAAATAAGTTCTAAGCTCTAACATTTGTTACAATGCACGAACTAACAAAGCTTTATGGACTGAATCTTGAGGCTCAAATTAGTTATACCTGAGGATCCCACTAATTTTACCAAGTACCTACTATAATCTTAGAAAATTAAATACGTATAAAATAGAGAAAAGATAGGTATGTCTCACTTTGCTTAAATTTCTCTTTTCATAGCACCAAATATCTCATAGCAGCCTTGCACCAGAGGTCCCTCAGTTCTAGGCCTTCATTATCAGACTGGGAGTTACAGCACCGACTCCCCTTGTTCTTAAGTCTTTGGATTAAGACTGAATTATATCACAGCCTTTCCTGCTTCTCCAGCTTGCAGATGGCATACTGTGGGACTTCTCAATCTCCATAATCAGATAAGCCAAATTTCCATAATAAATCTCTTCCATATCTATATATATCCTACTGGTCTATTTCTCTGGAGAGCCATGACTAATACAGTGGCCATAGATGTTTTGACATAATGAGGAATGAATTAAAATTAAGTTTTTAGTATTTAGAAATTGGCTTGATAAAATGAGACCCCCCATAGACATCCAGTTAAAATGGTTAATATGTCCAGGGTAACTAAAAACAGGGACTTCAAGAATTACAACTTATTATATAAGACCTAATTTGTTAAGTGGTGATATCTCCACTGCATCTTCATTTAATAGCCTGATTTTGCCTATTCTCAAACCTGGGAAGAATAAATGCCACCTCATGGTAAATTCCTTCAATCTTATCAATGTGGTCCAATACTTTAAGGTCCTACTCAATACCTATGTTACGAACTGAAATTTGTCTGCTCAAAATTCATGTTAAAGTCCTCACCCTTAGTACCTAAGATTATGACTGTATTTGGAGATAGGGTCTTTAAAGAGGTAAAATGAAGTTGTATGGGTGAGCCCTATTTTAATAATATGACCACTGTCCTTATAGGAAAAGGAGATTAGGACACAGATATGTACAGGAGAAAGACCATGTGAAGACATAGGGAGAAGACAACAATCTACAAGTCATGGGGAGATGCCTCAGAATGAAACCAACCTTGCCAACACAGTGATCTTGGACTTCTAGCCTCCAGAATTGTGAGAAAATAAATTTCTATTGTTTAAGCCACCTAGTCTGTGGTACTCTTTTATGGCAGCCCTAGCATACTAACACAACCCAGTATTATTGAAATTACTAACTCTAACTGATCAGCAACTAGTAAATATTTTGCTACTACAAATTTGGCTAATATCCTCTACTCAGTGCTTATTTCAATAGCCTCTCAAGCACAGTTTGCTTTCATCTGTGAACTGACACAATACACCTTTACTGAGCTATCCATGGAGTTCTGTGCAGTCTTGTCATCTTTACAGACAAGATCTTAATGACACCCATTTTTCTCCAGGAACCTAGGTAAGACATTACATGGATCACATCCTCCTTCATGAGATTTCATTAAACACACTCATTAGGACATACCAGTCCAACACATTTTGGTCCTTTTTGGGTTCTGGAGGCAATCTACTCCTTATTTACAAATCCTACTTAATATAGCTGATGCTCCTACTTACAAATCAGCCCCATTTAAATGGAACTCCTTCTGACAGAAGGTCCTAAAATATGTCTAAATTAAAACCAATAGGCACCACTCCTATTAGTGTCCTCAGACAATTCTTCACTGTAGAGCCTTTGGTAATCTCCTTGCAAGCCTCCTAGAATCTCTGGACCACCTATGATGGCATAAGTTGCCCATGGGCTTCTTATGTAAAACAAACAAACAAATGCCCTGCTCTTTTTATATATGTGTTATATATAATAAGAGTGACAATTGTTTGCCACACACTGGCAGCTCCTGGAAATAAAAACTCATAGTTCGTGAGCCTATGACTCTTCTCACATAGTTGCCCATTATGCCCTGGGTCATGAAAACAATACCTCAGAAGCTCAGTGCTGAGCGATTGACACCTTCTTGATATAAGATAAAGTGAAGCCTGGGCCTTCTGACATGGTCCACCAGCATTAGGGGATGGCCTTCCCTGTCCTCAGTCCTTTGCCAGATGCCATGACAAACTAGAGGAGGTCACTCTTATCCCAAACCCCTTGACTACCTGGAAAGTCCCTTGGGATCTTTTGAGTGAATAGCAATGGAAGTTTGTAGACTGTGTGAATGGCATTGCAGCTATCATAAGTCACGGAGGCTCAATGGAATGTTGTGGCTTTCCACCTCTTCACTAGGATGACTCTGACAGAAGGGAATCAAAGATTAACACAATGGCCAAACTTTAGGCAGTCATCTTAATGTTACCGTGGTCAGTAAATGGTCTCATCTGTACAGTTTTACAAACTTTTGAATTGTTGCCAAAGAGTGGTTCCATTCATGGTGGAGAACTCTGGGAATCTCTTGCTTCACAGATCACAAAAATCTAAATCAAGGTCACACATGTTTCTGCATATACTAAGGCCACTACTTATCCCTTTGGAGCACTAGACATTACTAGTAATCATCAATACACAGATTTCACTTCTCAGAATACACAATGCTGGGTTCTTGAAAAAGATATTCCATGAAACTTTCATTTCTCTAATAGGTCCCAGGGAATTGGTTTAATTGAAAGACTCTAATGGGCTCCTCACAGAACTCCTCTTAAAGTTACAAAATAACAAATGCATCTCTACTTTTTTAGTACCTATTAACCATAGACCATCTCATGGCTATCTGTTCAGGTGGGCCAGGCACCTGCCTAACTATCAAGAGTTTAGCTAAGCTATACAGCTTGTCTTGCTGTGTTGGCATCCATTTTGTTTGGCCAAGTAGACCACAGTGATCTTAAACGGACACTAGCCCTCTCATCCAAGTGCATGCAGCCCAAAGAGTCACAAGCAAATACAAGTTCCTGATATGACTTCCTCAATAGCCCTTGTGATCAATAGTCTCCCCTGCTTCCCGGAGCCTTCACCTTATGTGCTCCTTAAATATTAAGACTCCTACGTGATTTTCCCAAACCCTGCTCTTTGGTTTGAATCGACCAATCAAGCCTTAGCCTGGGAACCCCAAAGCATTCCACTCATGGATCCTAAGAAAGCCCCAGGTATGGTCTCTCTCTGTACTCTGCCTTGATCTCTCCATATGCCCTTTGAGGCATGCCTGGTACTTCTTCTAAGAACTTTGCATAATAAACTTCTCTATTTCAACTCTTCTTGTTGTCTGCTGTTAAACAGTGGGTCACCATCTGGCACTCTGTGCTCCACTTAATAAGTATGAATTCAACAGATTCATAACACTATCTTGTATGAGATCCATTAAAGACTAAATTCCCACTACTAAAAAAAAAATCTTCTCTAATACTCAGGTTTTAAAATTAATGTTCCCAGGCTATTCCCACAAATAGAGTAGACCAGTAAGAAGGGAGATTAAAAACAACAAAATAAAACAAAACAAAAAAACTTCACTTAGTAAATAAAAATGAAACTTAGAGATAGTAATAGAATCAACACCATATCTCGTAACTATGAAACCAAACAACCCTTCCTCCTTGGTAACAATACACGCTAGACAAAAATCAACATAAGGCAGAAAAGCCTGTCAAGTGCAGCTGCACACCATTCTGTTGACTGTTGGTCTTTTTATTATTGGTCTGGATGCTTTCATTGATATGTGATCCAGAGGCCTAAACCCTCGAAACAAACTGTTGTTTAAACCAAACACAGGAAATGCTGAAGCTCCCATGCTGATACAGGCCCTGAAGCTCAAAAACCTCCCTGGCTTGCCTGCCACCAAACAAATCAACGACTGAAACAGAGGGCTTATTGTCATTGACTAAATTGGAGGGCATGCCTACAGGCTAATGCTAAAGCTTCAACTTCAGTCACAGATATTTTAATTGGCAAACAACCTGACACTCTATTAACAATATGTACCCAAATCAGGCCATATAATTAAAATTTATTTTCGGCAGAATCCCTCAGAGCATCTTCCAACTGGGTGAAACACTGGACTGTTGTGATCTCTTAGATTTGGCCACCCTCAATCAGGGCTTTAATTGTGTCAGGTTTCAGGGCTTTCTCCAATTACAGCAATAACATAGATGCCAGCATTGTCTTTGCTAGTTGTGTACATACAAAGTTCCTTGACTTAAAAGATATTTTCAAGTCAAGTTCCCAGGCCCAAAATTGCCTTCAAATTCCACAATTGGCTCAGCCTTCTTATTATTCCATGGAGACACAGAAACATGACCAACATCAAACCACCAGAGAAGGATCCTCTAATCCTACATCTTGGATGACACTGTCCTGGCCCCGGAGTTCATGTCTTCATCACCCAGGAGATAACACCACTTCAGAGGACATTGCCCCAGCCCAAGATCTCCCAATTAGAGGTGACTTTTCCCCTAAAACCAGAGACACCTTCACCTCAGACACTGAGATCACTGACAGCAATGTGTACAGATTGTTCCTCTCAAGACATTGACAAATTGGACTTGGAACATTTGTTGCTTTTCTTCCTTTGATATTAGAGATTCTATTATAATTCATGAATTCACTATTTATTTAGTCCCCGATCCTCTTATACTTCTTGTTCTCTGCCAAAATGTATACTCTTAAACTCCTGTGCCTGAAGGGAAATCCAATAGAGGTTAGTAGTATTTGTGCCATTCAAAAAATTAATGGAGATTATTGCTTTCCCCAGGGGGACCTGTTTCATATCAGTCACACCCCTTACCCCCTGGGAAGAAGATTCCCACTCTTCAGTACCTTCTCCTACTCCCAACCCCAGATTTCCACCACGACCTACGCCCTGCATTTCAGACCACGTCCACCATAATCACTCTTTACCCTGGGTTATAAACAAATACCACTGATTTACCTTACTAAACTATCAATTCATGGCCTCCAACAACATAACTGTTGAGCATGCCACCCTAACTCAAGGAATACACCAAAATATTATGTAATAAAAAATATAACTCAAATTTTTAACACATTTTACAAATCTACCAAGATATTATTGTAAACTTTGAAATTCCTTATCTGTTCTCTTGGCTAAGGCCATATAATGGGATACTTAGTTATAGGCTGGCCGATAAGGACTTCTTATACTTCCACTTGTCTTCCTCCATTTACTCTCATAATAAAATGTTTTTTATGCTATTTGGAGTCACTTATGATGCCATTCTCTAAATTTTTCCTCTACTATTTGGGCCACTCAAACACACCAAATAATCAAGCTCAAAACTAATGTCAAGATATCAAGGGGTTAACTGTAATATAATTTTTGCTGTTATTTTATTTTTTGTAATATTGCCGTGATCCCATTTTGAGGCCCTGGTTTGAGGCTGTTTAGTTACCCTTCTTGAGCAACTGAATGTGTCCACACTTAACCATTTCCCTTATGTGGCTTGGTGCACTCCAGAGCCACTAAACACTAGCCCTCACTGTCCAGGAGTAACATATAAGACAACTAGGAAAAATCCTCGTTCCCCAAGGCATGCCTTTGCCTCACAGTCTTCTACAGTTTGGATCTATAAGAATGATAAATTCTGTCTTTCATCTATATGAATGTCATTGCATTGTGTCATGCCATCAAAAAGTGATATTTTTAGTCCTATAAAATATGTCTACAACAGACACCCCCAGCAATAGACTATATGTGGAATTAAGTGGGGTTAATATCTTCAGGAAACCTAAAGGAAAAAAATTGCTTATTCTCTAGGTAAAATAAGCTATGTTCTGTTTTGGAGAACCCCAAATATAAGATACCATCACTATCTCTCACACCAGACATGATTTCTTTTTCTACAAACTAAGATGTCTTGAATTTAAAAGATTTACATTTGATTTTCAAACTATGTACACCACCCTTCTAAGATTTTACTCCATGTCTCTTTCTGATGTAACTGTCTACAATGACGAAATGTGGTAAATTTCTTACTCCTGAGTATCTATGATGAGTTGAAGATACCTATAAATATTATATGGAATGGATAAAAAAACTATAAAGGTAATGGTTTGATTTTTATACCACTTCCAAATTATGCTGGTGGCTTCTGTTTGGTAATGTAATAATCACAATAGTCTAGAAAAAAATCCAGGAAACACCGATGATGTGTAATAAATACTATTAGGTAGGTTTTTTTTTCCTTTATTCTTAGCTAAAAAAAAAGTTTACATTTTGAAAAAGCAATGAGCTTGCCTATATTCCTTAATTTGAGGCATAATATTAGGCAAGTTAAATAACATATGCAAGATATAAAATGTCCATAGATGTTTATAGTAACTACCTCATGGTTTGTATTTTTTTATTATTATTATTTTGAGAGGTAGCAAGACTGAGAGAGAGCAGGGGAAGAGGCAGAGGGTGAGAGAAAGAATCTCAGGTAGACTCCATGCTGAGCACAGAGCTGTACATGGGGCTCAATCCATGACCCTGAGATCATGACCTGAGGCAAAATCAGGAGCCAACCAGGGGCCCTGTAATTTTTTTAAAGATGTATGTATTTGAGAGAAAGAGAGAGAAAAAGAGGGAGGTGGGGAGGGGCAGAGGGAGAGGGAGAGAGAGATAGTCTTAAGCAGACTCTGCACTGAGCATGGAGCCCGACTTGGGGCTTAATCTCATGACCCTGAGATCATGACCTGAACTGAAACCAAGAGTCCGATGCTTAACCTACTTTTCCACCCAGGTGCTCCCCTCATGGGTTGTAAGTGTTAAATAATGTATGTAATGCATTTAGTGAGTAGCATGTAGCATGGACTAAGTAATTTGTTGTTATTAGTAGTAATAATATTTTAATTTTTAACATATTAAGGTATATCAAGGCACAAAGTATTTAAAGTAAAAACAACCTCAGCTTGAAACAGAATAGGTGTTTGATGAATCTTCAGTGACCAAAATTAGATACATGATAAATCCGAACAAAATATGAACCAGAAGGATTATGTAAGTCATCCCCACCCCTTCCTCCAAAAGCTGGAAACCTATAACAAAGTACAGCTAAATTTTAGTCTTAAGATGCCTGCCATGTTGTTAAAAGAATTCCAAACATTCCAAGTAGCAAATAAAACCCGTCAAGAATTGTTGCTGTAAAACAAACGAACAAAAAACAGAAACAAAATGAAACAAAAAAATTGTCCCTGTGTTCTTGAGAACTCTCCAGATTCTCAGATGAGCACAAGCTATTTTACCCAAACTACTCAGTATATTAAGTTTACTTAAACCCAAATCTAACCTTCTCTTTGCTTACGTGGAAAATTTACTACTGTTTTGAGGTACTTTTCAAGTTTTTATGCTACTTGAAGGGCATGTTACCATTGGGTTTAACTGAATAATTTAAACTTCTCTTCAATTTTAGCAGTTCATTACATTTTTTGAACTATATTTCTAAACCATACATGTTTCCTTGTATTTTTATATTAGTCACACAGGCTATAATCATTAGGAAATGATTATTTTTGCTATATATCAAAATCAGTCTATCTGAGCAAATGTATTCATAGAAATTGAAGTCCTGCAGAACCAGTTATTAATATTCCACAAATAAAAATATTCATGAAAATAGGATTTGAAGGCACGGTTCTTAAAAAATAGACAAATAAACTGATGTTTATTCATTTTAGTTTCTATGGAAGAGTTATTCTGATACACACTAGGATAAATGATCTGTGTAAAAGTGCTAAAATGGTATCTATTCAATTATGTAGAACTCTTTTTTTTTCTGTCAAATCAGTAGGTTCTGCCAAGCCAATATGGTAAAATATCAAATAAAAGATAATTCTTATATATGAACTCACCTATTCATAATTTCAACATATCCCTGTAGGATATTAGGAGAATTTTAAAGAATATCTATTTTCTAATTTGTAATTGTGATGCCAGACAGAAGAAAACACAGGGTACAAATCCTTACAGTGCCAAACAAGTAGAGAAAATAAAGTAATATGTACTTTTTTAAAATACAAAATTTATTACATAATTCATATATAAGTAACTTTGTGAAATTACACCTGATATCTAAATTACTTTTAAGTTGGATATCAGAATTAAATAATATATTGCAGCTTTTTACTTTTTCTTCAAGTAAGTATATGTCAATTTTCTAAATTTTATTGCTTATGATTTAACTCTACTTGAGGTAAAGTATATTTATGTAAAATTCTGTATTATCTTATTGCATTTTATAATTACACATTTTATCAGTCTGGGTTCTCCAGAGAAACAGAAATGAGAGGATGTGTATATATACACAAAGAGATTCACTTTAAGGAGTCGTGTCATGTGCTCTGGCGTGGCTTAGTGAGTTCAAAATCTGATGGAGGAGGCTGGCCGACTGGAGACTCAGCAACGAGTTGCAGTTTGAGTCCAAAGGCAGTTTGCTGGTGAATCAGAAAGAGCCAGTGTTGCAGATGAAGTGCAAAGGCAGTTTGCCGAATTTCCTCTGGCTTGGGAGACGTCAGCCTTTTATTCTATTAAGGCCTTCAAATGATTGGTTGAGGTTCATCCACCTTATGGAGAGTAATCTGTTTTACTCAAAGCCTAATGATTGAAATGTAAACCTAATCCAAAAACAGCCTCACAGAAACATCTAGAATAATGCTTCGCTAAATATCTAGGCTTCATGGCCTAGCCGTGAAAATTTTAACATATAAAATTGACCGGCACACATACATGTTTCCATTCCCTTTGTAGTAAATATAATAAGTAAACAGAATGACTAGAAGTAAACATTTTTGATGTTTTGATTTAATATTATAATAAGGTCATGCTATAGCTGATTATTGCATATGTACTGATACTGATATTAGTAATGAAGCATATTTTAACTCATATTCTATAGGTAAAAATTTCTTGAAGGAACTTTCCCCTAAGTTATAGAAACTATCTAAAATATCACAATAAAATTACAATGATTTGTAACTAATTCTCACTTCCATTAGAAGGGGCTGGCTACTGTCCCACCAGATTACAAAATACAGAAAAATCCATTACCTTGTTACCCCACAATTCTTTAATATAGCATCATCCAGCCCCAACCAGAATCTGCATTTTCTGTTTCATGAAAGAACTGAAAAGAACTAAAATTAAACAAAAGTAAATGTAAGTTAATTCTCCCTAAAATGGCATTCCCCAAGCTATTTAACTTTGAACAGTATCAGTATCCTATTTCTAAACTTTTTTTAGCTTTAATAACTTGAAATATTTTTTTCTTCCACCATTCTTATTTTCATATTAGTCTAAGCTGGCATTCCTTCATGCTTGGATTTTTGTTTTGTTTTGTTTTGTTTTATTCTTTTCATTAGCCTCATTACATTTATTTTCTGACAAATTACTCTATCTTCATTTTCTGGATTGTGACGTGCAAATAATATTCCCCAAACATTATCTTTGTGGACATTTAACTTTTTATCAAAGTTAAATCATCTAGCTGAATACTAGTCCAAGTGCTATGGTGAGCGCTGTGAATTGTGCAAGACTGTTGAATCACAGATCTCTACCTCTGAAACAAATAATACATTATATGTTAAAAAAAAAAAGAAGATAGCAGGAGGGGAAGAATGAAGGGGGGGAAATTGGAGGGGGAGACGAACCATGAGAGACGATGGACTCTGAAAAACAAACTGAGGGTTCTAGAGGGGAGGAGGGTGGGGGGATGGGTTAGCCTGGTGATGGGTATTAAAGAGGGCACGTTCTGCATGGAGCACTGCGTGTTATACGCAAACAATGAATCATGGAACACTACATCAAAAACTAATGATGTAATGTATGGTGATTAACATAACATAAAAAAAAAGAATACTAGTCCAAAATAAACCTACAGAAAATAAGTTCCATATATATATTTGAAAATATCATGGTACATCTCTTTCTTATAGATTCACAATTAACAGCAGCAGCATCAAATTCTGAGAAATCATCCATTCATAAAATGACCAAGCACTTAGGGGCACCTGGGTGGCTCAGTCAGTTAAGCGTCTGTCTTCAGCTCAGGTCATGATCCCAGGGTCTTGGGATCAAGCCCCGCACCGAGCTCCGTGGAGAGCCTGCTTCTCCCTCTCCCTCTGCCCCCACTCCCCTGCTTGTGCTCTCTCACTCTCTTGCTCACTCTTGCTCTATCTCAAATAAAGAAATAAAAATAAAATCTTAAAAAAAAAAAAACAAGCACTTAGTATCTACTAAGTGCAGGCTCTGCTCTGGGCACTAAATATACAGCTGCAAATAAAACAGGAATAAAATTTATATTCCCTTGAGTGTTATGCCACATACTCTATGCCACATATTAAATTTTATAATGGAAAGTAAAACAGAATATATGATAAGTGAGGAAATGCTCTTTTTTCATTTTTTATTGAATTATAACTTAAGTAGAATAAAGTACATAAATCTTATGTGTGTAGTTCAATTAATTTTTGTATATTACTATGTGAACACCTAGATCAAGAGGTAAGGGGTGATACTTCAGAAAGAGTGGTCAGGAAAGTTCTCACTAATGAAGTGTTATTTGAGCAGAAAGCTGAAGCAAGTGAAGAAGCGAGCACGTAGCTCTCAGAAGAAATAATTACACTTTATTTAAGGCAGTACTTTCCAATGGTTTGATCATGCAGTCCATTACCTATGAAACTGTTATATCCTGAAGAAATGTCCTACATAATACACAGGGGTAGAGTAGGTGTGATGTATTCAAACTGCCTTTCTTATGCTGCAATACTGTATCTTCTCTCAGAAATGATCTCTCCTCACCCAACAAAAATTTTTCATTCAGACAAGACATATGAGAATCAATCCTCATGTTTATTTCCACTACTTTTTTTCCCCTTGGTTTACAGAGTTCCCTTCACTAACTGTTCCTTTCCCTGGTCTACTATAAAACTCCCTCAACATTCTAGGAGTTAACTTTATTTTTCTTATATCATCCCTTTACCTTGTTTTTTTCTTTTTTTCAGGATTTTGAGAGAGGGAGAGAGAGCAAGCAAGCAATGGGGGAAGGGGGTGCAGAGGGAGAGGGAGAAGCAGATTCCACACTGAGCAGGGAACCTGACTCGGAGCTCAATCCCAGGACCCTGGGATCATGACCTGAGCCCAAGGAGATCTTATCCGACTGAGCCACACAGGTGCCCCTCATTCCTTTACCTTTTATAGCACTAAAATAATCTACACACCATGTTTTATATATATGTTTAATCTCATTTTCATAAGTATGTACTTCATATTTCCATTTGTTTCTTATTTAAAATTTCTAGATCTACAATGAGATTTCCCATCAGATTATTCACAATGTCTACTTTTCTTTATTTTCTTGAGCATATTTGTAAGTTGTTTTAAAGTTTTTGTCTGTTTATTCTAACTTCTAGGTAATCTCAGGATTAGTTTTTATTGTCTTTTCTCTTTTCCATTTTTTCACATATCAAGTAGATTTTGATTGCATGCTGGACATTGTTAATGATACATTCCAGAGAATTTAGCTTTTGTTATCTTTCTCTGAAAAGTGTTGACTTTGGCTCTGGCAGGCATTTGAGTTACTGGTAGATTTTCTGTAATCTGTTAGCCTTTTTTTTTTTTAAAGATTTGATTTATTTATTTGACAGAGAGATACACAGCAAGAGAGGAAACACAAGCAGGGGGAGTGGGAGAGAGAAGCAGGCTTCCCACTGAGCAAGGAGCCCGACACAGGGCTCGGTCCCAGGACCCTGGGATCATGATCTGAGCCAAAGGCAGATGCTTAATGACAGCCACCCAGGCACCCTGTAATCTGTTAGTCTTGATGATGATGATGATGATGATGATGATGATGATGATGATGATGACAACTTTTAGGGAGAGTATGCTATAGTTTTTACTTAGGTTCTACTATATGGCCATTACTCTAGGGCATGTGTTTTATTTTTAAGATGTGATCTCTACCAAATACCCCATTGTTCAGAAGGTCTCTCTATTCTAGGTGGACTAAAATTCCAGGGTCTTTCAGCAGTATTATACTTTAGGAATCTTGATTCATTTTTTAAAAAGATTTTATTTGAGAGCTAGAGAGAGAGAGAGAGAGAGAGCATGGGGGGGCAGGGGAGGAGAGGCAGACTCCCTGCTGAGCAGGGATCCTGATGTGGGACTCGATCCCAGGACTCTGGGATCATGGCCTGAGCAGAAAGCAGATGCTTAACCGGCTGAGTCACCCAGGAGCCCCTCGATTCATTTTTTATCCCAGTAGCAGCTATTTTCTTCTTAACCTTGCAGAGTCTCACCCTCAATGTACATTCCAGAAATCAATCAGGACTCAAGACTGAGCCCTTCAAAAACATCTACATAGCCTAACTCCTCCTAGCAAGTTCTTTCTCTTCAGTATCTTGCCCATGAATTTCAGCCATTTCAGATCCCAGAAATCCTCTCTATGCCTCCTAACTCCATACTGTCAGGCTTTACTTCCCTGTGCCACAGTCAGGAAAGGTGAACTCTGGGCTCATCTAACAGGTTTCCCTTCTATAGAGGATTAAAGTCCTATGTTACCTTTTGTCCAATGCTTAAAATAACTTGCCACATATATTTTTTCTACTTTTACAGTATTTTGTTAAATTGTGAAAGATCGTATCAAGTACCTGTTATTCTATTGTGCCAGAAGTGGACTATCACTCTATTTTTAACAAACATTTTTTTTCTAAGCAAACATTTTACCTGCTTTTCATGAAAACTTTCAAAGCTGTTAATAAGGCAGGTCTCTTTCCCAATTCTATCTCCATTCTTCAGAATTAAAAAAAAGAGATCATTGGAGTTGTAGTTATAATATTTCAATATTCTTAAAGTTCTTAAAATTTCTTAAAGTTCACAGATTAGAATCCATGACTCTTATCATATATTCTTTTTCCTTATCTAGTACACTATAGTATATTCTATTTCTGCAACACTGTATTATCTACAAATCATAATGGTTACAAATTACATCAGAAATGACTTTAAACTCTCAGTTGCTTAAATTTTTACAACTTTCTTATTTTCTTCTAAATTTTTAGATAAATGCAGGCTTCCTTTAAAATATCAATTTTCTTGTTATCATTTGCTTAAGATTTTCATTTCTAAGACTCTGACAGAAACAAAAATGGGCCATACACTTTAAGTAGATACCCCATCTCTTTTTACACAATTATTACAGAGAAATAAAACCAAAAAATTAAACCTGTTATTCCAATGTTACCATAAAAGTGTTCTGAAATCATGAAAAATACTAACTTTTCATAATGTTTATGTATGAAAATTGGGATCATAACCATGTCTTTTGCTTATTTTTAATTATTCAGTAAGTCATTTTCTGTCCTATCTTCATGAATTGCCTCTTATCTCATTTTATCCTGTTAGGTCTTAACAACATAAGACACCATAAACGGTTACTGTTACATATATATTTTTATTTGCTAACATAACAACAACTTCCTCTATTCAAACACCCCCCCTGCATATTAAGAAAAACTGTTACATTCCATCACAAAAAAATAAAAAAAATGTTTGTCCTTGGTAAAAAAATACACTCAATACAAGTGGTCTGCAAATTGTATCCCAAAAACCTGTAGGAGGTAATTGTAATTTCCCTACAAGTAAACAAATTTTTCTCTCACACCCTAGTTTCCAGGGATTTACTGTCAGTGGGTTTCACAGCACTGCACTAGAAATACATAATGAAAAGGAGGAAATAAAGAACTGTTTAACTTATACTGATCAAGAAATAGAACCATATTTTTCTGCACCACTGCTATTTCTCAGCAGGTTACATATGTACAGGCTGATAAACATTCCAGATCCCATGGGCTCTTGAAATTTAAAGACCTCAGTGTCCTTGGCCTGCTTATGACTTACAAGAGACATAAATATGGTTTGGGGATTAGGAGTAGAGGCATTTCATGTTGAAAATTTTAAATTGTCAATTAAACAGCATCATTGAATCCTGAGTAGAACTGCCAAGGGCATGTTTGTCTAAAAAAGGATGGATTAACACAGACAGTCCCCACTGACATTTAAGATACATATCTGTGATTCAGGACACTTGAGGATCTGTATCTAAACAATGCGATCACATTTCAAGTGCTGGAAGCAATTTTTGTCTTAGTAAACTGAAAAACCCTCAATCAAACAAAGAAAAACTCTCAAGATATACTTAATTTTGTAAACTATTTGTCAGCAGCATTTGTATTCACTATTTGTACATGTGATATTAAGCAGGTACAAAAATACAGGTCCCTTGGATATGGTTGTATTGAATATAAAAATAAAAGACTGAGTGCCATTTCTGCACTCTGTAGCCTTTGTTGTTTGGTGAAGATAGTTTATTTGCTTTTATGAGAATAGAGATTAATAAACAGAAAAGTATAAACACTTGAGCTGACAAGAATTTGGAGTGTTTTATGTTTCAACTTATTATCCATAATAATTGTATTTTCTTTCACAAAGAGGTAAAATAAATATAAAAAATAAAAACAAAATCAAAATAATAATTCTCTGAGCCCTTAAAAAGACTACAATCCACTCTCCTCCTTTTTTAGAAATTACTCATAGCATTTTTTCAATGAATTGAAGGAAATTGAGAATGTTTAAACAATCTTAATTAGATTTTCACTTTTATTTGTATAATTCAGTGATATAGTAATTATATATATGCATGTATAGACACAAATACACACATATCTTTAACAGTTTTTAAGAAAATTATGAAAATGCAATATTTACTGGAAAGTGGCATCAATATTATTTTTAAAGGATTTGTACATTAGCCATGCAAATAATACTAATTTCTTTATTATTCAGAATCTGTTATATTCATGATGTTCTCAAAAAAAGAAAGTTCTAGAAAAAAACTTTGTAGCTTAGATATTTCTAGGATATTAGGCTCAGCCAACTTATAGTTATCTGTATTAATGGCAAAACAAGTATGATCTTTCAGGATCAGATAAAGCCAGAAAATAAAATAAAGCCAGAAAACTCATTAAAAGAAAAAAAACAGATGAGCCACTTTTGATAGAACATTATTGTATTAGACTGAATCTTTTGTTGCCACCACTGAACCATATTCTGTTATTCACACACTGTGTAGACCCTTCTCCTTGACTTTGGGGCTGCTCCTATGATATGATTTTACCAATAGAATACAGCAACACTGACATTCTTCCAGTTACAGGCCTAAAAGTTAAGAAGGTATAGCAGTTTCTGATTTTAAAGGTTTGAAACCAGCTACTTTAAGAAGTTCAATTACCTGGAGACCACCAGATTGTGAGGAAGCCCGGGCAACTCGGTAGAAGTGCATATATGGAGGAAAACTGAAGCCTTTTGCTGTCAACACCAACTGAGCTCTCAGCCAATAATTGGGATCAACTATCAGCCATGGGACTGAGTACATTTCAGACCTTCCAATCATGCCAGAGCACCAGCAGAAATGAAGGGGTAAAGCAGTAGAACTGACTAGTCAACCCAAAGAATTGTCATAAATAATAGATTTTTATCATTTTAAGCTATTAAATTTGGGGTTGAGGTAATTTTAACAATTGTCACAGAGGATAAATGCTGGCATGACCATTGTATTAGTTAAGGTTTCGCCTCAGTTAATTTTAGTTGAAGCACTGAAGTACCACACAAAGAAACTTTATTTTAATGACATCTCTACTATTGACAGTGCTGAAACATCAGGGCAAAAGGAAGCCTGAGTGAATAATCAGGAACACTGAGAAGTTGTGGGTCTACCAAACCTTTGGTAGGTCTTTGCTGGCTTGAGCTTTACAAGAGCCAGATAAACCAGGCGAGCAGAGAAAGATTATTGTGGCCTAGGTTAAGCTAACAAAATACTTTCATACTTAATATATGAAGGAAAAAAGAGATATACAGTAAAATGTAATTTTAGTGACAGCTGTTCAGTAAAATCAATTTGTTGTCCTCAAAATATTAAAAAATTATTTGGTTATAGAATGCTATTAGATATTTTCATTCATAAAAATATATTCTTTTTTTCATATTTATTTATTTATTTGTCAGAGAGAAAGAGAGAGCACAAGCAGGGGGAGCAGCAGGCCGAGAGGGAAGCAGGCTCCCCGCTGAGCAGGGAGCCCAATGTGGGACTTGATCCCAGGACCCTGGGATCATGACCTGAGCCGAAGACAGACGCTTAACTGACTGAGCCACCCAAGTGTCCCCGTAAAAATATATTCTAAGGAAAAATCCAAAATCTTGGCTTTAAACCTGTAATGCTATTTTTACATAATTGTTATTTTTAAGTTCAAAACAGTAACTTCATTCATCTCTTCGCCATACATCCACATCCTTTGTGCCCTATGCCTATACAATTGCAATAGCCTCCTACCTACCCCTCCTTCCCATCACAATTCATTTTTGCATATTGCACTAGATTAGACATCATGCAGATAATACCTCATCTGTCATTTTGTTTGCTCAAAGACCTATGATAGCATCCACTTTGTTACATATTAACATCTAAAATCCTTTATAAGAGGCTATATTTGTGTGATATGTGTGTACGTGTGTGTTCTATGTATGTTTTTACCCCTGTTGCCCTCCAAAGAGTCCTTTCATTCCTGGACATTGGGGCTTCTACCTGTTCCCTGAACATATGAGACAGTTGTGTGTGTGTGTGTGCCTTTGATTACATCTCACTTGTTACATGAAATACTCCTTCACCAAGGTTGCTGTCAAAAAATTTGTGATGTACAGTGATCTTCAAATTTCTTCTGCTCAAGAACCCTTAATAAATGATGAAAAAATAGGGCAATTCTATCACATTGAAAGTGGTTTTTGAAAAAGTCATCATGAGTCTAAATACATAAAAATGATACAATTTCCAGCATGTTGCATATATTGCTATTATCAAATAAAATGATTATTTAACACTGTAAAGTATATCTGCTATAATCTATATGCCTAGTAATTTTAACTCTACCCTCATGCTTTAAAAAATATATTTTCCTTAATAACTAGAATTTTATATCAATCCTTTTTTATTCCATGAATTCATATTTCTGTCCCACTTGGCCCACAAAATAGTTTTCATATACTTTTTAACACATATTTTTAATTTGGAAGTTCTTTATTGAGGACTGTATCATAATTCTTTAAAACAAAAATATGCATACAGATTGAAGTTATAAGTTTCCTGAGACCAAAGGAAATTCTTTCGACTACTATTATATAGCTATTATAATTTCATAGCTGATGAAAAAGCAATATATATCTTGCATTTCAAAAATTTATTTAAAAAATAAAACATAAGACTTCAACTCTACCATTCTGAGGTAAGTGGTAGAGGATTTGTCCTCTCATAATAAAAATAAACAAATAAATGGACACAATTTATAAAATAACATTGGACACTGGTGACTACAGGACTGTGACTCCCAAGAGAAGGAAAACAAAGGAGATTTTTCTGATAATTTTTTGTAAAGATTTTATTTATTTATTAGAGAGAGGGAGAGAAAGAGCACGCACAGGCAGGGGGAGGGGCAGAGGGACAAGCAGACTCCCCACTGAGCAGGGAGCTCCACACGGGGCTCAATCCTGGGACCCTGGGATCATGACCAGAACCAAAGGCAGACACTTAACTGACTGAACCACCCAGGCGCCCCTCTGATAATTTTTAAATGTTAAAAAAAGCCAAATATATGTTGCCTAAAAAATGTATTTGAAGATAAAAAAATGGAAAGGCAGATTTTTTTTCATTCTTTTTTTAGAACTTTTTTTATTAACAGATAATGTATCATTTGCTTCAGGGCTACAGGTCTGTGATTCATCAGTCTTACACAATTCACAGCGCTCACCATAGCACATACCCTCCCCAGTGTCCGTCACCCAGCCACCCCATTCCTCCGACACTCCTCCCCTCTAGCAACCCTCAGTTTGTTTCCTGAGATTGAGTCTCTTATGGTTTGTCTCCCTCTCCGGTTTTGTCTTGTTTCATTTTTCTCTCCCTTCCCCTATGATCCTCTGTCTTGTTTCTCAAAATCCTCATATCAGTGAGATCATACGATACTTGTATTTCTCTGATGGACTTATTTCACTTAGCATAAGACCCTCTAGTTCCATCCACGTCTTTGCAAATGGCAAGATTTCATTTTTTTGATGGCTGCATAATATTCCATTGTATATATATACCACTTCTTTATCCATTCATCTGTTGATGGACACCTAGGCTCCTTCCATAGTTTGGCTATTGTGGACATTACCGCTGTAAACACTGAGGAGCATGTGCCCCTTCAGATCACTACATTTGTATCTTTGTGGTAAATACCCGGTAATGCAATTGCTGGGTCATAGGGTAGCTCTATTTTCAGCTTTTTGAGGAACCTCCATACTGTTTTCCAGAGTGGCTGTACCAGCTTGCATTCCCATCAACAGTGTAGGAGGGTTCCCCTTTCTTTTTCTTTTTTTTTTTAAGATTTTATTTATTTATTTATTTTTATTTATTTATTGGAGAGAGAGAGAGAGTGAGATAGAGAGAGCCCAAGAGGGGGTAGGGTCAGAGGGAGAAGCAGACTCCCTGCTGAGGAGGGAGCCCGATGTGGGACTCGATCCCGGGACTCCGGGATCATGACCTGAGCTGAAGGCAGTCACTTAACCAACTGAGCCACCCAGGCCCCCGAGGGATCCCCTTTCTCTGCATCCTCACCAACATCTGTTGTTTCCTGACTTGTTAATTTTAGCCATGACTGGTGTGAAGTGGTATCTCATTGAGGTTTTGATTTATATTTCCCTGATGCCGAGTGATGTTGAGCACTTTTTCATGTGTCTGTTGGCCATTTGGATGTCTTCTTTGCAGAAATTTCTGTTCATGTCTTCTGCCCAATTCTTGATTGGATTATTTGTTTTTGGGTGTTGAGTTTGATAAGTTCTTTATAGATTTTGGATACTAGCCCCTTATCAGTTATGTCATTTGCAAATATCTTCTCCCATTCTGTCGGTTGTCTTTTGGTTTTGTGGACTATTTCCTTTGTTGTGCAAAAGCTTTTTATCTTGATGAAATCCCAATAGTTCATTTTTGCCCTTGCTTCCCTTGCCTTTAGCAATGTTCTAGGAAGAAGCTGCTGCAGCTGAGGTCAAAGAGTTTGTTCCCTGTGTTCTCCTCAAGGATTTTGATGGATTCCTGTCTCACATTTAGGTCTTTCATCCATTTTGAGTTTATTTTTGTGTGTGATATAAGGAAATGGTCCAGTTTCATTCTTCTGCATGTGGCTGTCCAGTGTTCCCAACATCATTTGTTGAAAAGACTGTCTTTTTCCATTGGACATTCTTTCCTGCTTTGTCGAAGATTAGTTGACCATAGAGTTGAGGGTCCCTTTCTGGGCTCTCTATTCTGTTCCATTGATCTATGTGTCTGTTTTTGTGCCAGCACCATACTGTCTTCATGATGACAGCTTTGTAATTGAGCTGGAAGTCCGGAATTGTGATGCCACAAGCTTTGCTTTGCTTTGCTTTTTCAACATTCCTCTGGCTATTCAGGGTCTTTTCTGGTTCCATACAAATCTTAGGATTATTTGTTCCATTTCTTTGAAAAAAGTTGATGGTATTTTGATAGGGATTGCATTAAATGTGGAGATTGCTCTAGGTAGCACAGATATTTGCACAATATATTTTCTTCCAATCCATGAGCATGGCACGTTTTTCCATTTCTTTGTGTCTTCCTCAATTTCTTTCATGAGTACTCTATAGTTTTCTGAGTACAGATTCTTTGCCTCTTTAGTTAGATTTATTCCTAGGTATCTTATGGTTTTGGGTCCAATGGTAAATGGGATTGACTCCTTAATTTCTCTTTCTTCTGTTTTGTTGCTGTATAAAAATGCAACTGATTTCGGTGCACTGCTTTTATATCCTGCCACTTTACTGAATTCCTATATGAGTTCTAGCAGTTTTGGGGTGGAGTCTTTTGGGTTTTCCACATAAAGTATCATATCATCTGCAAACAGTGAGAGTTTGACTTCTTCTTTGCCAATTTGGATGCTTTTTATTTCTTTTTGATGTCTGATGCTGAGGCTAGGACTTCTAGTACTATTTTGAATAAGAGTGGTGAGAGTGGACATCCCTGCCTTGTTCCTGACCTTAGGGGAAAAGCTCTCAGTTTTTCCACCTTGAGTATGATATTCGCTGTGGGTTTTTCATAGATAGCTTTTATGATATTGAGGTATGTACCCTCTCTCCCTACACTGTGAAAAGTTTTAATCAAGAAAGGATGCTGTAGTTTGTCAAATGCTTTTTCTGAATCTATTGAGAGGATCATATGGTTTTTGTTCTTTCTTTTATTGATGTATTGCATCACATTGATTTGTGAATGTTGAACCAAACTTGTAGCCCAGGAATAAACAAACCCCTCTTGGGCATGGTGAATAATCCTTTTAATGTATTGTTGGATCCTATTGGGTAGTATTTTGGTGAGAATTTTTGCATCCATGTTCATCAAGGATATTGGTCTGTAATTCTCCTTTTTGATGGGGTCTTTGTCTGGTTTTGGGGTCAAGGTAATGCTGGCCTCATAAAATGAGTTTGGAAGTTTTCCTTCCATTTCTATTTTTTGGAACAGTTTCAGAAGAATAGGTATTAATTCTTCTTGAAATGTTTGGTAGAATTCCCCTGGGAAGCCATCTGGCCCTGGGCTTTTGTTTGTTGGGAGATTTTTTGATGACTGCTTCAATTTCCTTAGTGGTTATGGGTCTGTTCAGGTTTTCTATTTTTTCCTGGTTCAGCTTTGGTGGTTTATACGTCTGTAGGAATGCATCCATTTCTTCCAGATTACCTAATTTGCTGGCATAGAGTTGCTCATAATATGTTCTTATAATTGTTTGTATTTCTTTGCTATTGGTTGTGATCTCTCCTCTTTCATTCATGATTTTATTTATTTGGGTCCTTTCTCTTTTTGATTAAGTCTGGCCAGGGGTTTATCAATCTTATTAATTCTTTCAAAGAAGCAGCTCCTAGTTTCGTTGATCTGTTCTACTGTTCTTTTGGTTTCTATTGCATTGATTTCTGCTCTGATCTTTATTATTTCTCTTCTCCTGCTGGGTTTAGGCTTTATTTGCTGTTCTTTCTCCAGCTCCTATAGGTGTAGGGTTCGGTTGTGTATTTGACACCTTTCTTGTTTCTTGAGAAAGGCTTGTATTGCTATTTACATTCCACTTAGGACCACTTTGCTGCATCCCAAAGGTTTTGAACAGTTGTGTTTTCATTTTCATTTGTTTCCATGAATTTTTAAAATTCTTCTTTAATTTCCTGTTTGACCCATTCATTCTCTATAGGATGCACCCTAGTCTCCATGTACTTGAGTTCTTTCCAACTTTCCTCTTGTGATTGAGTTCTAATTTCAAAGCAGTGTGGTCCAAAACTATGCAGGGAATGATCCCAATCTTTTGGTACCCGTTGAGACCTCATTTGTGACACAGGATGTGATCTATTCTGGAGTAGATCAGTAGTAGAGAAGAATGTGTATTCTGTTGCTTTGTGATGGAATGTTCAGAATATATCTATGAAGTTCATCTGGTCCAGTGTGTCATTTAAAGACTTTATTTCCTTGTTGATCTTTTGCTTAGATGATCTGTCCATTTCAGCGAGGGGGGTGTTAAAGTCCCCTACTATTATTGTATTATTGTTGATGTCTCTCTTTGATTTTGTTATTAACTGGCTTATATACTTGGCTGCTCCCAAGTTAGGGGCATAGATATTTAAAATTGTTAGATCTTCTTGTTGGATAGACCCTTTAAATATGATGTAGTGTCCTTCCTCATCTCTTATTATAGTCTTTGGTTTAAAATCTAATTTGTCTGATATAAGGATTGCCACCCCAGCTTTCTTTTGATGTCCATTAGCATGGTAAATGGTTTTCCAACCCCTCACTCTAAATCTGGAGGTGTCTTTGGGTCTAAAATGAGGCTCTTGGAGACAGCATATCGATGTGTTTTGTTTTTTTATCCAATCTGATACCCTGTGTCTTTTGATTGGGGCATTTAGACCATTTACATTCAGGGTAACTATTGAAAGATTATGAATTTAGTGTGGAAAGGCTAGATTTTTTAAAATAGGAAAAATCCTGTACACACTCTAATCATAAGAAATCCAAATGACCATATTAATATCAGACAAATTAGAGGCTGAGGAATATTATCAGGATATAGAGAGCTATTAATGATAAAAAGACTAATTTATAAAAAAATATAAAAATACTAAATGTGTATGCACCAATAGAGCTATAAGTTTTATGAAGAAAAGATTGAGAAGAAAAGTTTTATGAAGAAAATAAAAGGAAAAATTAATAAATCTACTATTATTGTTGGACATCTCAAAACCTCCTCATCAGAAGAACAAGTTGACCAATAATGAATATGCATATAAAAGACCTACTCAACACTATCAACAACCTGATCTACTTGATATTTAAAGAATGCCATATGCAACAACAGCAAAATCACATTCCATTCAAATGCATAAGCAACATTCACCAAGGTATACTATATGCTGGGTGCAATAACACATTTTAAAAATTTGAAATAATAGAGCATGTTCCCTCATTAAAATGAATACAAATTAGAAATCAGAAAAACATATCTGGATCATTCACCAATATTCAGAGATTAACCAACATTCTTTAGAATAATTAATAAATTTTACAAGGAAAATTATAGGAGATCTAGGAAACATTTGGCATGAAATTAAAATGAAGTCACAAGATATATATTTATATGACACATCTAAAATAGTAGGTAGAGGGTAAATTACAGCTTTAATTGTCTATGTTTGAAAAGAAGAAAGATCTAAAATCAATGGTTGGAGCTTTCATCATGAGACTCTAGAATAAGATGATCCAATGAAATCCAAAGCAAATAGAAAGAAAGAAATAATAAAGCTAACAGCATAAAT
The DNA here is from genome assembly GCF_037043125.1 of Eumetopias jubatus. NCBI lineage: Eukaryota > Metazoa > Chordata > Mammalia > Carnivora > Otariidae > Eumetopias > Eumetopias jubatus. Next base: position 81,036,372 of record NW_028274811.1, on the reverse strand, counting down.
TAACAAAAGAGAAAACAGAAAAACAACAGTGAAAATAAAAAGGCTGGTGCATAGTAAAAAGCAACAAAATTTATAATATTCTAGCAAGCTTGATAAAAAAAAGATACTGTTGAAAATTTGAGAGAAGCAATCACTACAAATCATTCAGATATTATACTGTAAAAGGATGGTACTATGAATAGCTTAGTGATAATAAATACAACTACTTAGATAAAAAACACAACTTTCTTGGAAAACAAATTGTGGAAATTGTCATAAGAAGAAATAGAAAAGCTGAATTACCCTATCTGTCTTATAAAAATTTAGTCTGTAATTTAGAATATTCCCACAAAGTACACTTTGTGTCCAGATGGCTTTTCTATTGGAGGCTATCAAAATGAAAGTGTAAATAATGCCAAACACACAAAAATCTTCCAGAAAATAAAGTTGGAACCACTTTCTAACTTATTTTATGAGGCCAGCATTAACTTCATACCCAAACTAGACATAGACATTACAAAAAAAAAAAGCCAGCTACAGGTCAGTATATTTCATGAATACAGATATAAAAGTCTTTACTAAAATATTAGCAAATTTAATACAATATAAATTAACAATATAGATCCTGAATAAGCCATATGAATATCTCAGAAAAACATTTACAACCTACTTTCATAAATACCAAATTTAACATACTAGCAAGAAAAGATTATGCAAATCTCGGCCTATCTGCAAATAAGCAGGTATGATAAACTTGTGTTACTTAGGAATATCAGTTTATTTTTTATTTTTATTTTTAAAAGATTTTATTTATTTATTTGACAGAGAGAGAGAGAGAGCACACAAGCAGGGGGTGCGGCAGCCGGCGGGGGGGGAAGCAGGTGCCCCAGTAATATCAGTTTATTAAGATTTTATTTATTATAGCAGAAATTTAAACTTTTTTTCAAAATTAAATTTATCCTTTTAGTGAATCCCAAATCAAGCTTCTCTTGGGCCTATGTTACTTATGAATTATAAAATATTAGTTGTAAATAGTTACATTTCAAAATACTACAAATTATAAATCATTCATGATTATTTTGCAAACATTTATGGAAAACAACAGGAAATACTGTAACCAAATAAAATGATGAACATAGGGACGCCTGGGTAGCTCAGTCAGTTAAACACCTGCCTTCAGCTCAGGTCATGATCCCAGGATCCTGGGATCGAATCCCACATTGGGCTCCTTGCTCAGTGTGGAGCCTGCTTCTGCCTCTGCCTGCCACTCCCCTTGCTTGTGCTTGTTCACTCTCTCTCTCTCTGACAAATAAATAAATAAAATCTTTAAAAAAGTGATGAACATATATATTTTAAACCAAAAGAGAAAATTCAGCTTCTTATGATATACCACCAACTATCACAGATAAACATCTTTATTAAAATAATTTAAAATAATTTTCAGAAATACCAATAAAGTACCAGGGTAACTCATTGTCTCCCTCTAGCCAAGAGGTGCCTAAAATATTTGTTAAGTAAATTCTTCCACTAGAATGTAAGCTCTTTGAAGATAAGGATTGTGTCTTTAAATTTCTTTTTATCTTTACCATAATAACATTATACAGAACTATTTAAAAACAGTATCTTAAACTAAAACCACAAAAAGTTCACTGCACTTGTTTGGTTTTGGTTTGGTTTCATTTCATTTCAACTTATTTTTCTGATATTCCAAATAAAAAATCCATTTCATTTCAGAAACCTCACTTAATTCTCCTATTGCTTCTGTGACTTGTGACTGGCTTATCTTTTATTCCTGGAATTTACTTCTATCCAATAGGCACTTGAGCTTTCAGTATTTATTGAACAGACTGTTAACTTTTTCTTCCAATGGGCCCCTCACTTCCCATTAAAAAATTTAGGAATAACTTGGGGAAAAGCCACGTTGACATTATCATTATTTATAAACCATAGAGAAACAACTTGAATGTTCATGAAGTTGTACAACAGATGCAAAACAAAATGGCCCTAGGGAATTTGTAGTCAAGTAGTTCTGATATCTCTAGTATTAAACAAAACAAAAGCATGACTTGTCTAGTCTCTTTGATGTTTACCTATGAGATGTAATTAATGTTTTCATTCAAACACTTTTCACATGATTTAGCACAGCCTCATGCACAATTTTAAATCCATCCATACATGTCACAATTATTGTAACTTGATTTGCCCAATCCAAGTCAAAATATAACTGTAGCAACACTGTAGTTTCCCTGTTCCTGAGACATTAGTTTCTCCATTTCCCACATTACTGATTTGATTACAAGCAGAGAGGGAATTTTATGTTCTGTAGATAATTGAAATTTAGAAAGTGACAAGAAAATAAGTTTACAATATAAAGGCAATGCAGGCATCGAGAGAAATGAAATATCTTAGTTAGGCTTTGAAAAATAAACTATGCCCTTCATTTCCACCTTCTTTATTCTTTCCTGCCCATGAAACAAAATCCTCCATGGGGCTTGCTGTGAAACTGAGCGATGTATCATGACGTACTGTTTGAGCCAGGCCAGTCACTGCCCAGGCACAAAAGTTGCAGATTCCCACTGCACTTTCAAACTGCATGACAAATAAAGAATTGTCCTGTCAGGATTCCACCCTAGCTTACCCAAACTGACAAAAAATTTCTGAATTAAACTGTTCCAGGGCTCCTGCATTGACAGGAGGCAGTCAAGCCTGACAGCCCTTTCCCTCTTGTCTGTTATCTTGAAATCAATTGCACAGCCTGATGCACAGAATAATGGCTGTGGACTATTCTGCAGGACTTGGCCCATCTGGTCACTGAGGAAGACAGCATTGCCGGCTTCCTATCGACCTGGGAGGAGCATGCTGCTACACAGAGGTGACCTCCATCTCTCCACCTGGCCCTGCTATTGAGGAAATCAGTTTCACAAGTGTGCTCATTCAGAAATAAAAACAACTTTGCACCAAGGCATATCCATCTTTTTCTTTAATTAAGAGCTCTGGCCTCTTTGAGATTAAATAGTCAAGTGTAAGCAAAGGAAAGGGCATGAATTCTCTGCATTAAGCACCATATTTTGTGTAAGTTCCTTAGTTAAATTCTTGAAAATGTAAGACATTTCAGAGGGAAACATTAATTTGGCTATTTTATGAAATACCATATATTTTTCCTTTGAAGAAAATTCTTATATTGGTGACACAATATTTTTATTAGCAAAGTTGACTAATGTTACTACAAAGATTAGTATTTCTCAAGCTGGTTCTCTCAGGTAAAAGATTGATTTATACTTAATTGTTTGAAGTTGATTACATAGCCTACTTGTTTTACATTTAAAAATAATTGTTATTGGCAAATTATAATAAATGGACCCTGATTCTATGCAGACTGCAAAGTGCTCCTGACTTCTTTATTGGAAAGAAAGAAGAAAGCAAGCAGCAAGATAGCAAGAAGAAAGAAAGAGAAAGAAAGAAAGGAAAGAAAGGAAAGAAAGGAAAGAAAGGAAAGAAAGAAAGAAAGAAAGAAAGAAAGAAAGAAAGAAAGAAAGAAAGAAAGAAAGAAAAGAAAGAGAAAAGAAAGAAAGAAAAAGAAAGAAAAAACAAAGGCTGATTTATAATATTTAAGTTAGTGAGATTTATGGATCCTCATATCTCCATGGTTTTATTTTTATAGTTTGTTTCTAGTATTTTTTTTGAACCCACGATTAGCTGGCTTTTATGAAATTTCTTCATGATTCCACCTGGTAAACTGCCATATAGCACTAACCATACAGCATTACAAAAGTCTGCTAATTGGATCTCCTGCCCCATTCTTGTCCTCCTACAGCACATTCATTCAGCTTCCCAAAGTGATCTTTTAAGAACATAAATCAGAATATGCTCCTTTTCTGCTCAAAAACTTTCAGTGCTTCCCATGTCACTCAGAATAATAACCAAACTCTTTCTCTCAACAAGGCTATAGGATCTGTCCCTACCTGTCTCTCTAACCTTGTCATCCAAGGTTAGAGTGGTTAGCATCCATGCTGCTCACCCTACGCTAAATGGAGTACTGTTCCTGACCCAAGCCTACCCCTTTCTTCTAGTGGTAAAGTCAGTTGTTAAAATTCACTTGGTCACAGATGTCTGTTAAAATACTCAATATAATCTCATAGATTACAAACCCCATGACGTCAAGAATTTTGTCTGTCCTGCTTCCCACTGTATTTCTAGTACATAATAAAGTATATGTTCAAGTAATTTGATTAATCATTTATTTACCTCACATAAACTCTGTGAGGAAAAGATTCTAAAAGTGACTCTTGTTTTGTTCATCAGTAGCTTGGGTAGTTCTTGAATGCAAAAGAATTTAAACATTTGCTGGATAAATTAACCTAGGAAAATAAATCTATTAAATAAGTGCATTGTGAAACTGATACAGAATTCAGGATGGTCACAAAAGTTCCAATCATATGATCACTTTAGACAGAAATTAGAATAATGTTAATAAATTTACACAGCTGAGAGGCATTGTTAGTTGATAAAAGAACATAATTTAGAGCATAATGTTTTAAACTACTTACATCATGGTCCAAATTGTGATTCTGCCATTTACATCTAGTTGTGACTTTGGGCATAATACTTAAATTAATTAATCGCCTTCCTCTTCCATAAATGATAGTGAGTATCATCCCCTAATACATTAATGTGGCAACATTGGTAAAGTTCTTGAAGGAATGCTGGTATATTGTAGGTAGTTAAAAAAAATTAGCTATATATCATCAACCTAAGTAGTACATGATATACTTTTTGTCCAAATGTATGTAGTTGTATGCTTCAGTGATTTAGAATTGTTTTTGAAGCCTGCTTGCCCCATCTATTTGCAGATACAGAACATAATGTCTTCTTCTGGGTAGGGTGCAATACTGAAAGGTGGACCACAGTGAGCAACAGAAACAAATTTCTGGTATTCATACTTCTTATTGGGATTCTTATTCCATTCTGCTCACTGGGATTCTTATCACATACTGGACAGTACACATATATAAGAAAAATCAAAATCTCTTTTTAGAAAAAAAAGATCAGACGTATGTATATATAAGAAAAATCAAAATCTCTTTTTAGAAAAAAAAAGTATGCTTTTTCTGATGCCCCAAACTAGTAGCTTTAATAAACTTAATGCAATTTTATATGGTTAAAGTCTTAAGAAAATAGCCTACTGTGTGAGGCTAATTAACTTCTGACCCAGAAATTTAATGAGCAGAACTCTTGGCTATATGAGGTCATTAGAATACAAGAAACACAAGTTCCAGAAGACCTGTGATTAGGTTTGATGTTACAGAACATGCTCAGGCTATCTGTAGGACCACACTAACATAACATAATAAAAAATAAATAAATAAATAAATATAAAAATAAAATGATGTACTAATTGTTGGCTAATTGAATTTAAATTTATAAAAATCTGATGGCAACTAAAAAAAACAACAACACTACCTACCATTTCAAGAGTAAATCATGCCAAAAAAGTCCACTTTGACAAAAGAAACTCATTAATCAGGATTTGTGAATTACCAAGTTAGTTTATATCCATAGATTCAACATTTTTTCACATCATAATGAAGATTAGATGTTTAATATTCAAACATTCTAATGCAAGAAATCTCAAAATATTGCCATCAATTAAAATAATAAATGACCAGGCTAAAATTGGAAAATCAAATGCCATTGTGATTTATAAATTAGAAAGGAAATAACAAAAGAGCTTTGCTATTGGAAACCAAATAGAATAGTTCTGAGAGCTTACTACCAAGAGATTTTTTAAAATGAGTATCATTATTGCATATGTAAGTAAATTACATATGTCCAGAATTCATTGTTCGTTTGTCTTATCCAATTTCCTCTTCATTCTGGAAACTAGTCCCCTTCCCACCAATGGTTAACAAAAGAATAGCTATTTTAAATACTTTGCTCCACAGGTGACAGCTGATTGGTTCAAAAAATTGGTGGCTGATCTAAGCTGAACTGATAAAAGCACCATCAGGGAATTCTGAAACTGGAAGTGAGAAACAGAATTAGATATTCTGGAGATAAACTGGAAAGTCATAAAGCCTCAGAACTGTCAGCAGTCACATCTGGTATAACATAAACTGGAAAGCCTGAGAGGAAAACATGAAGCATATACACAGGGGGAGACAGTCTGAATGGCTTTGGAATGTCTATCTCCCCTCAGCTGTTCTTGGTTCTCATAAACCTTCTCATGTTTTAATGTTTCCATTGTTACTTAAACTAGTTTAAGTTGGGAGTGGCAGATACTTCTAGTTAACCTCCCAATAGCTCTTCTCCCTTCCTTCCTTAGTAGTAGAGCAGGTATGTAGAACTCTCACTAGACAAAAGGATAAATTTCCCAAGTTTCCTTGAAGCTGGACATGACCGTATCACTACTTCTTTCTCCCTTTTGCCGAATACAATGTGGACGTAATGGGTAAGCCTCCAAATGGTCACCTATATCACAAGGTAGAAGCTGTGCATTGAACTTAATGATGCAACACATTGAAAGGAGGCTGGCTTTCTGTATCTTTGGAGCCACCATGCCGACTCTGAACTGCTTATGTTTCTTTGAAAGATAAATAATTTCTTTCTTATTGGGCAATCGTTATTTTGCATTTTCCCTATCTCACAGTCTTAATCCTAAACAATAGTACATTGGTTTTCTGTCACTTGGAAACAAAAGAGTTATAACGAATATATCATCTTATTCAACTATAATCACAAATTCTTTCTGTTTCCACTTACAACATAAATAGATGTGATAGAAATGATTAATATCTTTGCCATCTGTTAGCTAATATTTGCCATTTTACTTAAGCCAGAGTTCATTACTTCATTCCAAATTGACCCATCCTAAAACTGATGGCTTCTCACAGTAGTGATGCACTGTGGTCTGTCAGCTTTTATAAACTGAATTTGGATGCACTGAGTGGAGTGTCTTTATTCTATGCACAGTGATTCCTGCTAGTTTTAACTGAGGTTTCCCATGTTACACTGGAAGCTTGTATCCCAGTAGAGCTGAAGACAGTCTTTGAAAAATTCTTTTGTATGACATGGGATGACTGTTTTAACACAAGATTTGCACATTAAATAAAGTGATAAGTTAAATAAGAAGAGGATATTATATTTACCTAAAGAAAGTAAAACAAAAATAATCCTTTTTTTTTCCTTTATAGTATTTTCACCTTGTATGTTCAAATTACTTAAACAACTTGTTTTTTAAGGAGAAAACCCTTACTAGAGGTCAATATAGTAAGTCTCTAGCTCCTAGCAATTTGGCCATCAGCATGTCACTTTATCTAATTGGATATGTGATTGTTATTATTATTCCTTCAAAATTGATTTGTACCATCCTCTCTGTCTATGTGATAGCAGAGTTGGAAGAAATTTGTTAACACCTTTTTCCAAAAACAAAAACTCCAATCAGAACATTTTCATAAATCAGGAATGTATAGACAAAAGGTCATGGTGTTTATATAAGATGATATTGATTGGAAATTTCTCTTTCTCTGGAATTGCTTTTAGAGCATATAGGTAAAAGAAAACCAAGGGCACTGAATATTTGCATTTTAAAGAAAGACACCTATAACTGGAGCCATATATTCTCATTCAAGCCTTACTAAGAGGCAAAAGAACTGGCCTTACCATAATCATAATAAATAAGCAACCTCCTCCTACTCACAACAGTTGGCGAAAATACTGAAAGTAGAAGATGAAGAGAGGAAAGTGAAAAGATTATTTCCAGTCTTGTTGGTAGGCACAATATTCTTATGAATGAAAAATACTTGCCTTCTAAATGGGAAAAGTAGAGGGGTACTTTACTTTATTGGAAGTCAAATAAGGATTGCTCTCTGAGAATCATTCCTAGAGATTAAATGTTGGCTTAAATAGAATATTTGTTCTGCCTTTGGGTCTAGCTGGGGTGGGTACTGCTTGGAGAGGGGAACAAACTGGATAAAACTGAAGAAAGAAGGTATATCAGAGAGAGGGTCAGACTGACAGAATAAATGATAGAAAAGCTCTTAAACTGACATGTTTCACCATTTGGTATAGAAAGGATGCTTTGAGTTTCCCACTGGTTAACTGGGCACCTCAGAGAATAGCTGTGGACCATTTCACTGGCACCCCTACTGAGAGGCTGCCTGCCAGATAATGGGATTTTACAAAAAGCAAAATGCTAAGGAGCATACTGTTGGTAATCAGTAGTGGAATTTCTGAATAGAAAAGAGGTCAAGCAAGACACCCCAAAGAACACACTCATTCATCCCATAAGCCAGAACAGAGAGGGCATATGTGTGGTAAGGTAGCTAATTTCAAAGATGTGCTCCCCTCATACACACCTTTCCTCTCCAGTCTCAATAAACCATATCTCCTGCTTCTCATGTCCTGTGTAGTTCCTTTCCTCATTGAATCTGGGCTAATCCTCTGTAACCAACAGAGTGTAGCAGAAGTGACACTGAATAACTTGACTATAAGCCCACTTTGGTCTCTTGGGAATTGCTCTGGGGGATGTCAGACCCCACATAAGAAGATGAACTATCATGGGTCAGCCATGCTGTGAGAAAGACTAAGACACATGAGAGAAGACATAAAACAAGACAGATTCCTTGCCAGCAGTTCGAGTCATTCCAGTCGAAGTGTCAGACAAATGAATAAAGAAGTCATCTTGAACTTCCCAGCCCTAGTAGATGTCACATGGAGCAGAAAACGTACTCAGTAAAGACTAGAGCCAAGGTTCCAGATTAAGTGGCACTGATTGAGTCATTTTAGGAATCACTAGACATTTGAGCTAGTCTAGTTTAGGCCAGAATACCATGGATTAAATAAGAGCCATACATGTGTGGTCTGTTCAAATTCCTAGTCAAAAGAATTATAGACAAAATGAAACTATTGTTTTAAGACGCTAAATTTTAATTTATTTTTAGTTTAGTTTTTTTTCTTTTTTTTTCTCTCAGCAGTATATAATAGAAATGTATGACAACAAAATAGTGATGGCTAAAGGGAAACAATGCACAAACATTGCCTGCAGCCATGATGGATATTATTTTTTTTCTTTTATCCTTAAACCTTCAATACTGGAAGAATCAGGAAAATGATGCCCAGTGCTACATCTTATTAAAAATAGTTTGTAATAATTTATTTGCTATTTTCATTGTAAAATGAAATTCTACTTAATTGAAAAAAAGTATTGAGAAAATTAAATATTCAACATAGAAGAATTTATTTATTTATTTTAAATTTTTATTTATTTGAGAGAGAGAGAAAAAGAAAGAGAGAATGAGCAAGTAGGGGGAAGGATAAAGGGGGAAGGAGAGAGAGAGAATTTCCAGCAGAGTCCCTACTGAGTGTGGAGCTTGACACAGGGCTTGATCTCAGGACACTGAGATCATGACCTGAGTCAAAACCATGAGTTGGCCCTTAACTAACTGAACCACCCAGGTGCCCCGACATGGAAGAATTTTATTAAGATCTTGAAAATGAGTAGTAAATAATGTTTACATGTTACTACTATAGTCTCTGGATTTTTAAAACTACTTTATAGGTCATAGTTGCTCTATGAGTATTATAATAAAAAAACCTTCAAGGGACACTATAGCATACCTATAATGTACCACTAATACTAATAAAACTATGACACAAAGGTGACATTATTGACTCAGTACCAATATCTCAGTATATAAAATTACAAACTGAGGAGGCAGAATGCACAATATGAATAATTTATCAATAATATAAAGAATATTTTTCTAATATTTAAATTTCCCATTCTATAATAACTTTTTCCTAAATTATTAGTATTTTAAAGATATATTTTACTTATTTGAGGTGGGGGAAGAGACAGAATCTTAAGCAGACTCTGTACTGAGTGTGGAGCTGATGTGGAGCTTGAACTCACAACCCGGAGATCACAACCTAAACTGAAACCAAGAGTCAGACGCTTAATTTACTGTGCCACCCAGCCATCCCCAAATTATTAGGTTTTTGATTCACCTTCTTACAAAAGTTTTCAATATTATTTGTGTTAAAGTACTGCTGATATGTATTTGTAGTGGAATTAACCCCATACTGGTATTAGCCCCAATCAACAGTCAAGCAGGATAACTTTTTATTGTGAAGGAGTATTTCATACATGGCTGGATATCCACCATCCTCCTAACAACTGCCAGTGGTGCCTGACAATCATGTGATAGCTGATAAAAAAAACAAAAAAACAAAAAAACAAAAAACAAACAAAAAAACTGCCCATAAATTTCTCTAATGCTTTCTAAGTGTGGCTGCCCTTCAAGAATGGCTGAGCTAGAACCTATGGGGAGGGACATGTTAATAGCAGAGGAAAATTCCCATCCACTGAACAGCACACTTTTTCATATCAAGATTCTGCAAAGGGAAAGGGAGGGAAAAGTAGATTATGGCACTACTATGTAGGCCCCTTGAGCCAACGTTCAAATCTGGGGAGGAGACGAGATATAATTCACGTTAAGTTTAGCATTTTAAACCATATTTTCTATTATAACTGAACATGGAAACATGAAATCTATACAAAACAGAAATTATACAAAGCACAATTAAAAGCAATGATTGGGACAATTGTTTCTTTTTTTATTGCTCACTATATTCAAACTGCTCAAAATTGGTTTGTATAAGCTTAATCATTAAAATAATTATTTGGCCAGAGATTAGATGGGAATAGCACTGGATTCATTAGACTATTTTAGGCAGTTCATCTTGCCTTATAAGAAGCTTTTGTATTTTAATCATGTGCAGAGAAAACTGCTACATTTATTAATTATATCAGGAGGTATAGGTAATTTACCTACATTATCTTACAACAACAACAATGAACTCCATCAAGTAGTTTTTGTTATCCCCACATTACAGGTTGAAAAATTGACACTCAGAGAGCAACGGTAACATGCTCAAGATTATGTAACTAATAAATTATTAAGTCTCACATTCAAATTATTGTGTACTTGTTTAGAATGTCTGTCAAGCTGTTTCTCATGTTCAATTCCAAAATTTAAGGATATCATGGTGCCTCTGAGAGAAATTATCCACATGGTTAAAAAAGACATGGCAAATTATTTCCTTTCCTGGTACTCTTCTATATTTGATTTCAAAAATATAAACAATACTTCTTGAAATTTTGGTTTGGGGGCCAAAGTTTAAATTTATTCTACTAATCAATACTGAAATCTCTGGTTAAAGCATCCTATAAGAACAAAAACACTTTACATGGAAGTAGTTGTTATTAAAATAAAAAATGATACTTAACCAATAGGATAGAGGCAACCATGTTTCCATCAAGGTAACTGATAATTCAGACACAATAATTCACCTAATTGTCCCACCTGCTCCATATTAAATGAGTTCTGAAAAAACTGTAATCTTCCCACAGGTGAAGGTAACAAATAGAAACAAACATAAACAATCTTTTAAATTCAAAACTGGTAATAGAGTATGCATTATTTAATCAGTATATATACATATATGTGAGAAGTTGTGGCCACGGATAAAGAGTAAAATGAAATTTGACTTTAATACTTACTGGTATTACATGGATTTCTATTGAAAGAAATATTTTCCAAAAATATTTAACCAATAGTTTTATATGGAAATCAATAAGGGGCTTCATATGAAGAATTTGACTACATGAAAGATATACATAAAATACTGCTTTCATTTTTTGAATAATAACAATGTTGTCTCATTAGTATTAATGAAGTATTTACTGTAGGAAGAAGGTATCCCTACTACAAGATTCAAATACTGCTTTAATACCAGTTTTGCTACATTAAGAGCAATATTGCTCTAATCTTTTCATGCTGTACTTTTCCTCCTGGCTAGGCACAGTAGAACATACTCTTGAGAATAAATTTTGAAGGTTTAAAGATGAAGCATTGAATAGCTATATATATTGAATATTCAAATAATTATCATTTCAAAGTTAAGTGGTGGCACTAACCCCATAGCCTAGTGAAGAGCAAGGTGTCATTATGAATAATTTTCCCAAATAAACATTCTCTTAAGTGTTTGACTCATTATGTTCTTCCCAGTCTTTTTCTACCTTATAATTTTATTCTTCCCATTCTGTTTCTCATTTACTTTACCACAACCTACATGTCTCCTTTATGTCCTATTTTAAAACTAAAGCATATTTTGATGTTGGAAACATTGTCAATTTAAGTTTACCCATTATTGTTTATTTTATATTCTATAGTTACAGGAGTGTTTCTGATTTAAAATGGCACTGACCAAAAAACCCTAATGATTGTTTCTTGATGAACATTTGGTACAGAAAAGTCCTCCCCACATTTATTTAGATACTACAAATATTGAAACATATATATATATATATATATATATATATATTTTTTTTTAACAAGGCGAAATAAATCAGAATACTTGGAAGTGTAGTGATCTCTGTAGGAACATTAAGAAAGCAAACAATCCAATTACAAATTGGGCCAAAGACCTTAACAGATACCTCAGATAGCAAATAAGCATATGGAAAGATGCTCCACATCATATGTCATCAGGAAAATGCAAATTATAAAAACACTGAGATATCACAATACACCTATTAGAATGGCAAAATTCCAGAACGCTGACAAGACCAAATGCTGCTGAGGATGTGGAGAAACAGGAACTCTCATTAATTTCTGGGGCCAAATACGAAATGGTACAGTCACAGTGGAGGACAGTTTGTGGTTTCTGACAAAATTAAACATTTTCTTTTCATATGATCTAGCATTTATACTTCCTCGTGTTTACCCAGAAGAACTGAAAACTTATATCTGCCTAAAAACCTACATACACATGTTTATAGCAGCTTTACTCATAATTGTCAATATCTGGAAGCAACCAAGATGTCTTTTAGTAGGTGAATGGATTCCGGACAATGGAATATTATTCAGTGCTAAAAGGAATGAGCTGTCAACCCATGAAAAGACATGGAGGAAGCTTAACTGCAGATTACTAAATGAAAGAAGCCAATCTGAAAAGACTAATTACTGTATAAATCCAACTATTTGGCATTCTAGGGAAGGCAAAACTATGGAGACAGTAAAAAAAGGAATGGTTACTAGGGTTTAAGAGAGTGAGAATGAATGGGCAGAGCAGGGAATTTTTAGGCAGTAAAAATTCTCTATATGATACCATGGTGGATCCATGTCTATTCATTTATCCAAATCTACAAAATGTATAACACCAAGTATGAACCGTAACATAAATTTGGACTTTGGATGATTATGACGTGTCAGTGTACATATCATTTTGTTTTCTTTTTAGCTCTGTTCTTCCAGCTAAAAAAGATCATCCGCATAAGAATTAAAATGCAGTCATGTGTATGATTATACATGTGTTCTCTTGTCCACTAGTCTGTACAACACGACAGAACCTCTTTTTATCCTTTTCTCTTGTGTGTTGAGAAACTGCAAAAATAGTCTGAATAATGATAAACACATAAATTATTCAAATGACTGCATTTGATGGGTGACTTTTGAGAGGATTACCAAAACTTCAGAAGTTCTTTTCTTAAAAGGACAGGGTCTGTGTCTTGTTTATCTCTCTCTTTCATGGGGCCTAGCACAGTGACACTGAGAGTTAAGTATCAAGAAATAATTCCTGAGAACATGGACAAGTAAAGAAACTCCAACTCAAATTAGGTAAAAATGGACTGATCACTAGCCATTAACTTATGTATTTCCAACTTCTATGTTAGTAAATGTTATGAAAATTAGAAGCAATATGGGAAAAGTCAATCATTTTTATTATTTGCTTTTTATTTTCTTCATGGGAAATTTCAGCAAGTAGTCTAACTTGAAGGCACAAGTTCATACTTTTGTAAAAAAGAGGGGATTTTACTCCTGAATGATCTTCATATTTCCTTCCAATTTTAAAACTTTATAATTCTTAAGTCCAGTGTTTATCTATGCTGTGTGTCCTGACCGTGTCCTAATCACCTGATTAAAAAACACTTTATGTTAATTGCTGATTTTACTTAACAAAATAGGGATAGGTTAAAGAAAAGAGATGTAGTCTACCTTTTTACCCTTAAGAAACAAATAGAAGCACTGAAATTAACATTTTTAAAGGAAAAAAAGGATATGAAAATTAAATAGCTATCACAATTTAGGTCTTAGAGATAAAAGTGCCACAGGAAGTAGAAATTTGTAAATTGTGGAAACTGTACCTTTTGCCCTAGGTTTTTTGAAAAGAATATAATGAAAATGTTTCACTGTCCTGACCTTTCATTACTAAAATCTAGGTGTATTTCTCTTTAGTCTCAGCGAATAGGACATAAATCACTCTCCTTGGCATTTTGCATGGTCTGCCATGCAGGCAGCCAACTTTTACAGATGCCCTTCCTGGCTTCAAAAAACAGAAGCCTGCAGGTAGCAGAAAATGCCAGGTTTCTTCTCACGCCTGAGAAGGTTCTGTTTGCCATAGAAGAAACCTGTGTGCTGTGATAAATGCCACTGTGCCAAGTCAGCATGGTGGACAGTTTAACTCCATGACCTTCTGCAGGTAGATAGCCTCTCCCGTAGATTGTCTTTGACACAACCTATAACATAGAATGTCAACACCAGTCTAGCAAGTGGGATCTGTATTCATTTTGTTGTGAAACAACCGCTTCTCAGTGAAGAGCTCAGGTGCCTCACATTCTCCAAGATTATTTTTTATACTTTATTCTTTTTCTCATTAGTAATGTATGCATAAAAAGTTTATCTATGAGTCTTCACTGGCTAACCTTATTCCATCACTTTACATCTCTAGTGGGTCAAGACCTATGACCCAGTTTTCAGAATCAGTTTATGAAAAAAAGATAACTAAATATTGTCATCATATTTCCTATCTTCACAGACAATGGAACAGCCCCTGATTCTGTTATGGTGACTGTTAGTTATTCAGTTAGAATAACCTAATCTTACATATCCCATTCAAATATCAGCAACTGACATGCAGAAGGAAGAGGAATCATACTGGTAGAAGGTGATGGATAAAAGCCTCTGGAATTAAGAATTTATCTTAGTTTTGCCTTATGAAATAAATCTACCTCATCTTTGAAGCACATTCCCCTCCCCTTTTCTTTCTTTGGCCTGGATTTCTGCTCTTTGAAATGGTTTGGAACGACATTTCTTTTCTTTTAAAATTACAGGAGATTCTATTTGTTTCAGAAAGTTTCAGCATGCAAGGTATTGAATTACAAAAGACTAATCCCTTTTTATTACTGACTTCGAGTATGAATTCTATATAAAACTTTAATTCAAAAAATAAAACTCTCTGGAAATTCATGTTGAAAATCAACTTAATTTGTGTGTATTTTCAGATAACCTCCTAAGAAGCCAAGATAGAACCACATGTGTCACATTTTCTTGTCTTACTTTCCCCCCTTCTTGCTTTTAGTAACTATATCCCTAATCTTTTTCATTTTCATGCTACTGTCTGTACAACAGAGAGGATATAGGCTCTCTGTCTTATGCTGTATAACAGGGGTTAGTAAACTATATTCCAAGGTCCAAATTCAGTGTGCCACTAATTTTTGTAAAGAAGGTGTTGTTGGAATAGGGTAAAGTTCATTCATTTACAATATATTATTCTTGACTGCATTGATTCTATAGATTGTTTTCATCTGTTGAGTAAATGCAACAAAGACTGTATGACCTACAAAGCCTAAAATACTTACTGTCTGGTCCTGCATACAAAAAAATTGCCAGTCTCTGATCTAAGGTCCTGTTCTTTATCACAAAGTAGCTGGGTACCCTTGGTGAGTCACTTAGTCCTTCCTTCCCTTTAAAAAATGAGAAGGTTGGACTAGCCAGCTTCTCCCAGTTTATGCGACTCATTCAAATTTGCACGACTAACAAGTCTTAAAGTCCAGTCTAAATCCAGTTTTCCTGCTTTGCACTTATTTATCTCCTCCATATACTTATTTATATGCTACAATCTACTTCACATATTTAATTTAACTAGTTTAATTTAACTCAATATTATCATATAGGGATTTGGGATGCTTGGTAGAAATATAGTTAAGTCAAATCAAAAGGATAAATAGGAACTAAGTAAGAAATAAGAATGATGAGAAAAGAAACATGAGGAGAGGCTTTTGCCAGAAATAACATTTTTATCAATAGTACAGTATCTTAGATTTTAAGATGTCCCATTATTTAATGAAACATTAAGAAAGATAAAATACAATTCAATTGTGATATGCCCTTATTATAAAATGTATGTTCATTTCAGAATCTGAAAAAAATTGCATCTGAAAAAAGCACTATTTATGATACATAGCAGTATGATAGATTTAAGGCCAATATGGTTATAGAATAAGGACTAAAAAGATCCCTAATAAGGGAAGAAATAAGGAGAAGCTCACGCTGCACAATTTGTAAGAGTTTGAAGATTGCAACAGAGAGATCTCTAAGAATATAGAGAAGAATTAGCTTCAAGTAAGAAGGCATATACTTTCTCTATTCTAACAGTGGGGCTGGAAAACAGAATAGATTTAGATGTTGGTATGGGTTTGGGGATCAGAACATGAATGGGAAAATAAATTGCTGCCTTATAGCACCTGTTTTCTCTGATGTATGGTATAATAACATAATGAAAAGTTTAAGGGAAGTGGTAAAGATTTAAAATTCTTGTGGCAGAGAGTAGAAGATCAAGAGTTAAGATATTTTATTAGGCTATCTGGGAAGTATTGGGGGTGCCTACATAAATTTGGTAACTTGGGAATTTCTTACAGTCTAGATCTGCTGTTCTTCAAGTACATGGTACATACAAAATGTAACCCAACCAGGATGCAGGTAGTCTCAATGCTTTTTACGTCTATGGATGTTAAATGTGACATTCTTTTGTCTTAAGAGCAGGGGAATAGTTTATCAAATTGTCCTAAATTCTAGAGATTAACTAGAAGACCTTGGAATGAGTAAAAATTTTATCTTGGTAGCATCAGTCCATCAAATACCACTAAAAATACCCAAATTAACTTTAAAAATAAAATGAAAAAAAAAGAAAAGGGAAGGAAGGAAGGAAAGAAAGAAAAGAAGGAACAGAGGAGGTTAAGGAAGAAAGGCAGGCAGACAGGTAGAAATCACTGGATAAACTGGAGATTGAAGATAATATACTTATCTAAGATAAGAGCTCAGTGTACTATGCACCTCCCTCAGGAAGGAAGAAAAAAGCGAGTCATTTCTTTTCTTAAACTTAGTCAAGTCACTTCAAGTTAGCTTTTGAAAGCATTACATGTAGTTTTGTGCTTATGATAAACCACCTCTCTGGAAAATAAATAAATAAATAGGCCCTGATTTGTAGTGTTTGGTGGTATCAATGACATAAATATACCTACAAGGATCAATTTCAGGAGACCAACAGCTTAACAACTGGCTCACAAAATTCCTAAATATTTAACAAACTGCTCCACAGCCAGTATGGGCTGACTCCGGTATACTGCTGCATGGCATGTGCACAATATTTTGAAAAATGAGGGACTGCAGTGTTTGGTGGTCTGTTTAATACCTGAGAATGAGTGGGAAAACCCTTGGAGTTGCCTGAGATACTAGCCAGACAACCTAGAAGAACACAAAAAGAACAAGCTTGGTTTGCATCCAACTGAGTCCAGTTAATTTACTAAACTTATTCACTAAAGTAGTTACATTTATTTCATATAATCAAATTAAATCTGTCTTACACTTGACCCATCACAATTGCCAGAAGATCCAATCTTGGTTGTTGTCATAGTTTTCCTTTTCTTGTTGGTTGCACTACGCAGAGGGTTTAACCAGGGTGGTTTTTGACATAAGTTGAATAAAGAACAGGAACAGAGACCATCATGCAAAGATCTGAGTTCTGGATAACAGAAGTGTATTATTTCAGAAAGTTCACATACATCTGGGGCACTGCACAAACCTATCATTTTCCCCAATGCTATAGTTTTGAAATCATGTTAGCTCACCATTATTGCCTAGTGGCATCAATGGAAAAAAATATACCCTGGAGTATAAGGTAGAGAAGCCAGCCTCTATGACTTGGCATTCAGGCTTGATGATTCTATTGCTGTGTTTGTACTTTCTTGTTCCCGGAAAGGGCCAAAAAAAAAAAAAAAAAAAAAAAAAATGGGTGAAGAGATTATTCTGCCATATTGGATCCTCACTATTTCTCTTGATTTTCAACTTACTATCAATGCTAGTGTTTAAAGACAGATTACTACATTTTTCAGAGAAATAGAAATAAAAAAATAATGGAATTTCATTCAAGATATCACAGTTGACCCTTGAACAATGCATGGATTGGGATGCCAAACAGCCATACAGTCAAAAATCCTCATATAACTTTTGACTCCCCCAAAACTCAGCTAATAGTCTACTGTCCACCAGAAGCCTTACAGTTAACATTAACATTAACACATATTTCATATGTTATTAGTATAATATAGTGTATTCTTACAATAAAGTAAGAGAGAAAATTGAATGCCATTAAGAAAATCATAAAGAAAAAGAAATACATATACAATATTGCACTGTATATATTGAAAAAAATCCACATAGAAGTGAACCCATGCAGTTCAAATCTGTGTTGTTATGGTTCAACTGTACGTTATTTTTTAAATTTTTTTAAAGATTTTATTTATTTATTTGACAGAGAGAGACACAGTGAGAGGGAACACAAGCAGGGGGAGTGGGAGAGGGAGAAGCAGGCTTCCCACGGAGCAGGGAGCCCGATGCAGGGCTCAATTCCAGGACCCTGGGATCATGACCTGAGCCAAAGGCAGACACTTAATGACTGAGCCACCCAGGCACCCCTCAACTGTACTTTAAAGATAATGCAATGAAGACATTGTTATCACTATGTCATAGAAGTCAAGAGTCTAGGTTTGGGACAGTGACCCTGCCCCTCATGCTTCCATGGATCTGACCCCTCCAGTATGCTATTGGCTGAAGCCCATCCAAAGTGGTGCCATAAGTCAGGCAGTGTGCAAGCAGCTCTGATAAAGGCCAGGACCACTCCAAAGAGACTCCTGTCCTGGGGAGAAGGGTAGATAATGACACAATCAGTCCAACTGTGGCCGCAACCATGGGCTGGGAACCTGATGTCTGACTGCAGGCCCCATCCACCAATGAAAGCTTCTCAAGGGCCAACAAAGGGAAAGTGCCCTGCAGTTCAGTGATACTGTATATATGGCAAATGACTGGTCCAACTCAACTCAAGCCCAAGGCAGCCCAGAATGGCCCACTAATAACACAGGGGCCAAAGCCTGCCCATAACAGACAAAGAGAACCACTGCAGATGAGTGGACTGAAGGCAAAAATGGCTCAGCCACAACTTCAGGGTCCATGACACACACAGAGGAGATACCCCTGAAGCACCAGGTTCTGGTAAACAGGGAACATTGCAATGCAGGGCACTACAGGACCTCTTCTTCTAAAGGCCACTCCTTTCAAGAGCAGGGGACATAGCTGAATTTCCTATCACACAGAAACAGACACAGAGAGTTAGACAAAATGAAGAGACAGAGAAAAATGTCCCAAATGAAAGACAAGGACAAATCACAACAAGAGAGCTAAGTTAAACAGAAGTAAGTAATACATCTGATAGAGAATTTACAGTAATGGTCATAAAGATACTCACTAGACTTGAGAAAAGAGTGGAAGACCTCAATAAGACCCTTAACAAAGAAA
This sequence comes from Eumetopias jubatus, assembly GCF_037043125.1. Lineage (NCBI taxonomy): Eukaryota > Metazoa > Chordata > Mammalia > Carnivora > Otariidae > Eumetopias > Eumetopias jubatus. Next base: position 81,016,702 of record NW_028274811.1, on the reverse strand, counting down.
TAGAAAACATATAAAAGAACCAAACACAGATGAAGAACTCAATAACTGAAATTAAAAATACTAGATTGGAATAAATAGTGGACTAGAAGATACAGAAGAATGAATCAGTGACCTGGAGGACAGAGTAATGGAAAGCAATCAAGCTGAATAGAAGAGACAAAAAATAATAATAAAAAATCAAAAATAGACTTAGAGAACTTAGTGACACCATCAAGCATAATAACATCCACATTATAGGGATCTCATAAGGAGAAGAGAGAGGAAATGAAACAGAAAGTGTATTTGAAGACATAATAGTTGAAAATTTCCTGAATCTGGGGATGGAGATAGAAATACAGATCCAGGAGGCACAGAGAACCCCCAAAAAAATCAACACAAGAGGGTCCACACCAAGACACATAGTAATTAAAATGCAAAATAGTGGTGATAAAGAGAGAATTTTAAAAGTAGCATGAGAAAAGAAAACAGTTACATATAAGGTAAACTCCATAAGGCTATTTTTCAGCAGAGACATTGCACTACAAATAGGAGTGGCATGATATATTCAAATTGCTGGGAAAAAAAAAACAAAAACTTGCAACAAAGATTATCCAGCAAGGCTGGATAATCCAGAATAGAGAGAGAAAATAGTTTACCAGATGAACAAAAGTCAGAGAAATTCATGACTACTAAAACAGCCATACAAGAAATGTTAAAAGGAACTCTTTGAGTGGAATGGAAAGACCATAGGCAGAAGTAAGAAAAGTAGGAAGCATAAAAGCAGTAAAATTAAGTGTATCTATTAAAAATCAGTCAAGGGATTCACAAAACAAAAGGATGTAAAGTATGACACCATATACCTAAAATGTAGGGCAGAGTCAAGTAAAGAATGAAATCAAACTTAAGTGACCATCAACTTAATATAGACTGCTATATCTTTAATATGTTATATACAAGCCTAGTGGTAACCACAAATTAAAAAACAGTAATAGTTATGTAAAAAATAAAGATAAAGGAATCCAAGTATATCACCAAAGAGAGCCAACAAACTGTGAGAGAAGAGAGCAACAGAGGATAGGAATAGAGAACAATCACAAAAACAACCATAAAGCAAGTAACAAAATGGTAATAAATACATGCCTATCAATAATCACTTTGACTGTAAATAGACTAAATGTTCCAATCAAAAGATATAAGGTGACAGAATGGATAAAAAAGCAAGACCTATCTATATGCTGCCTACAAGAGACCCATTGCAGACCTAAAGATACCTGCAGATTGAAAGTCAAAGGATGGAACACATTTATCACGCAAATGAATTGGGGAAAAAAAAAAAAGCTGGGTTAGCAATACTTACATTGCACAAAATCAACTTTAAAACAAAGACGTTAACAAGAGACAAAGAAGGACACTATGTAGTCACTAAGTAGACAATCTAACAAGAAGATATAACAATTGTAAATATTTATGCACCCAACATGGGAGCACCGAAATACATAAAGGAAGTAATAGCAATATGATAATAGTAGGGGGTCTTTAACACCCCACTTACATCGATGGACAGAACATCCAAATAGAAAATCAACCAGGAAACCGTGGCTCTGATTAGCACGTTGGACCAGATGGATTTAACAGATATATTCAGAACATTTCATCCTAAAACAGCAGAATACACTGTTTTCAAGTGTGCGTGGAACATTCTCCAGAATGGATCACAGATTAGGCCACAAAACAAGCCTCAACCAATTCAAAAAGATCAAAGTCATTCCATGCATCTTTTTTTGACCAGAATGCTATGAAATTCGAAATCAACCACAAGAAAAAATCTGGAAAGAGGGGCACCTGAGTGGCTCAGTCAGTTAAGTGTCTGCCTTTGGCTCAGGTCATGATTCCAGGGTCCTGGGATCGAGCCCCACATTTGGCTCCCTGCTCAGTGGGGAGTCTCCTTCTCCTTCTCCCTCTGCCCCTCCCCCTACTTGTTTTCTCTCCCTCTCTCTCTCTCTATCTTTGTCTCTCTCTCTCTCTCTCAAATAAATAAATCTTGAAAAAATAATTAAAAAATCCAGAAAGAGCACAAATACATGGATGTTAAATAACATGTTACTAAACAATAACTAGGCCAACCAAGAAATCAGAAGAATTTAAAAAAAATACACGGAGACAAATAAAAATGAAAACCCAATAGTCCAAAATCTTTGGGATGCAGCAAAAGATGCTCCAAGAAGGAAGTTTATGGCAATACAGGTACACCTCAAGAAGCAAGAAAATTTTCAAATAAACAACCTAATCTAATCTAAAGGAGCTAGATAAAAAACAAGCAAAACTCAAAACCAGTAAAAAGAAGGAAATAATAAAAATTAGATCAGAAATAAACAAGAAACAAACCAAAAAAAAAACAAAATTAGATCAATGAAACCAGGAATTGGTTCTTTGAAAGGATCAACAAAATTGATAAACCTTTAGCCAGACTCATCAAACAAACAAATAAAACACACAGAGAGAGAAGATTCAAATAAACAAAATCTGTAATGAAAGAGGAGAAATAACAACTGACACCACAGAGATACGAAGGATTATAAGAGATTATGAAAAATTATATGCCAACAAACTGGACAAACTAGAAGAAATGGATAAATTCCTAGAAACATATAACCTCCCAAAACTGAATCAGGAAGAAATAGAAAATTTGAACAGATGGATTATCAGCAATTAGATTGATCGGTAATCAAAAAATCCCCAACAAACAAAAGTCCAGGAAAAGATGCCTTCACAAGTGAATTCTACCAAATATTTAAAGACTCCATACCTACTCTCAAATTATTAAAAAAAAAAAATAGAAAAGTAAGGAAAACTTTCAAATTCATTCTATGAGGCCAGCATTATCCTGATACTAAAACCAGACAAAGATACCAGAAAGGAAGAGAACTTCAGGCCAATATCTCTGTTGAACATAGGTGCAAAAATCCTCAATGAAATATTAGGAAACTGAACCCCAAAAATACATTTAAAAAATCATTCACCACAATCAAGTGGGATTTATTCCTGGGCTGCAAAGGTGGTTCAGTATTGGCAAATCAGTCAAGATGATACATCACATCAACAAAAGAAAGGATAAAAACAAAGTGATCATGTCAACAGATGCAGAAAAAGCATTTGACAATGTACAATATTCTTTCATGGTAAATACTTCTGCAAGTAGGTTTAGAGGAAACATACCTTAACATAATAAAGGCCATATATGAAAAACCCAGCTAACATCCCATTCAATGGGGGAAAAACTGAGAGCTTTTCCCTTAAAATCAGGAACAAGACAAGGATGTTCAGTCTCACCCCTTTTATTCAACATAATACTGAAAGTCCTAGCATCATCAATAAGACAAGAAAAATAAATAAAAGCTATCCAAATTGGTAAGAAAGAAGTAAAACTTTCACTATTTGCAGATGACATGATATTTTTTATAGAAAACCCTAAAGACTCCACCAAAAAATTACTAGAATTGATAAAGGATTCAGTAAAGTTGCAGGATAGAGAAATGTATACAGAAATACACTGCATTTCTATACACTAATAATAAAGTAGCAGAAAGAGAAATTAAGAAATCTATCCCATCCACAATTGTACCAAATATAATAAAACACATAGGAATAAACCTAACCAAGGAGGTAAAAGACCTGTACTCTGAAAACTACAAAGCATGGATGAAAAAAATTGAAGATGACACAAATAAATGGAAAGATAGTCCATGCTCATGGATAGGAAGAAAAAATATTGTTAAAATGCCCATACTACCCAAAGCAATCTACACATTTAATAATGCAATCCCTATCAAAGTACTAACAGCATCTTTCATAGAAATAGAACAAATAATCCTAACATTTGTATGGAACCAAAAGGATCCTAAATAGCCAAAACAATCTTGAAAAAGAAGAACAAAACTGGACGTATCACAATCCCAGATTCCAAGTTGTACCACAAAGCCATAGTACTCAAAACAGTATGGTATGGGCACAAAAACAGACACATAGGTCAATAGAACAGAATAGAGAGCCCAGAAATAAACCCATAATTACATGGTAAATTAGCTTTTCAACAAAGGAGGCAAGAAGATGCAATGAGAAAAAGTCTCTTCAACAAATGGTATTGGGAAAACTGGACAGCTACATGCAAAAGAATGAAACTGGATCATTTTCTTACACCCACAAAATAATAAACTCAAAATGGATTAAAGACCTAAATGTGAGATGTGAAGCCATGAAAATCCTAGAAGAAAGCACAGGGAGTAATTTCTCTGACGTGGGTCATAGCTATATTTTTTTTAGCTATGTCCCCGAGGCAAGGGAAACAAAAGCAGAAATAAACTACTGGGATTATATCAAAATATAAAGCTTTTGCACAGCAAAAGAAATAATCAACAAAACTAAAAGACAACTTACTGAATGGGATAAAATATTTGCAAAAGACATATCTGATAAAGGATTAGTATCCAATATAGATATATAAAAAACATATAACTCAACACCCCAAAACCAAATAATACAATTACAAAATGGGCAGAAGATATGAACACACATTTCTCCAAAGAAGACATCCAGATGGCCAACAACACATGAAAAGATGCTCAACACCACTCATCATTAGGGAAATGCAAATCAAAACCACAATGAGATATCACCTCACACCTGTCAGAAGAGCTAAAATCAAAAACTCAATAAATAACAAGTGTTGGTGAGTATGTGGAGGAAAAGGGACTGTTTGCACTGTTGGTGGAAATGCAAACTGGTGCAACCAATGTGGAAAATAGTATGGAAGTTCCTCAAAAAACTACAAATAGAATTACCACATTTTCCAGTAATTCCACTACTATTTACCTGAAGAATATGAAAAAATACTAATTTGAAAAGATATATGAACCCCTACATTTATTGCAGCATTATTTCCAATAGCCATGTTTGGAAGCAGCCCACGTGTTCTTCAATAGATGAATGGATAAAGAAGCAACAGTACATATATGTTGTACACACGCATGTGCACGCGCACACACACATACACACACACTGGAATATTATTCAGCCATAAAAAGAATGAAATCTTGCCATTTGCAACAACATGGATAGATCTAGAGATATAATGTTAAGTGAAAGAAGACAAAGACAAATTGTATTTGATTTGACTCATATATGGAATTTAAGAAACAAAACAAAGAAAAAAAGAGACCAACTAAAAAACAGTTTTTTTTTAAATAAAGATTTTATTTATTTGTCAGGGTGAGAGAGAGAGAGAACGAGAGAGGCAGAAGAGGGAGAAGCAGGCTCCCTGCCGAGCAAGGAGCCTGATGCAGGGCTGGATCCCAGGACCCTGGGATCATGACCTGAGCCAAAGGCAGACAATTAACCAACTGAGCCACCCAGGCACACCCAGACTCTTAACTATAGGGAACAAACAGATGGTTACTAGAGGGGAAGTAGGCAATTTGGGGTTCCTGTCTGGCTCAGAATAAACCCTTGAGTTGCTAGACTTATTTATTTGGTGGTTCTCTATTCCTCTCAATTAGTAGTTAAACCCAAGTGAACTAAGCAGTTTCTTCTCTGAAATTTGGAATTGCAAGACCATTGATTAGCTTCTCCTCAGTGTTGCTACGTCTATAATACATAAAATAAGAAGTGGCTGCCCAACTTCTGTATACCCATGTAAGCCAAGTAGTAGAGGAATTTAATCCAAAAAGAAAGTAAATTTATGAAATCTAATATGGAGAAAAAGGAAACATAACATGGAGAAATGATATTCCAGATTCTCATTCTCTGTGAAGCTGGCTTTCAATTCTGCTCTTGGTTTTTGTCAGACACCTCCTGAATGATATATAAATATTACATCAAATTAAAAGGATATATACCTGAAATATTGTGTTTAATATTCCAAAGTCTCATTACTTCATGATAAAGCAGGTAAGATGCCTACATGAGTATGAAAACATCCCAGGTTTATCTTAAATGAACACTTATTTCATAATTCATGAACCTGTTTGATTTGATACATAAATTTCAGGGATATGGACCAATGTACACTCAGAAATAGTCATAAAGACCTTTCTTGCCCAATAAAATATTACTATTTACATCACAATTACAAAAATAATTATTATAATAACTAACAGAGTAGGTATAACTCTTCCAGCCTGAAGCCCTGACCTGAAAGCAATTATCAAGTATGTTTTGAAGAATATAAAACACATAAAATTTAATAAATTCTCCAATATATTGCAAGGCATTAGTCTTAAATTCCTCTTCTTGCTTAAGTGTAAATTCTAGGGGACTTTTCAAGTAAGCATCAAGGGAAAAATGGAGCTTCTGATTAAAAAGATAATAATAATAAGGTCATTTTAGTAAATTTAAGAAGAAGAGGAGGGAAGAGGCGACCTTATTGGGAAAGCAAAGAAGGTAAAATTATTTCCTTCCATGAAACTCTCTTCCTTGTCTCCCATTTACGAGAGGCTATGACCTTAAGGGCCAAGTATAATCAGAGTGGACATATGGAAAAAGAAACCTGATGAGTAGTCTAGTCTGTACTCAAGTTCAGGTATTATACTTCCGGGGTAAAATAAATTTTTAAAAGAATGCATATGAGGATTTTAGAGCACATGACTTAACCAGTAGTCTTGCAACAAATATTTATGGAGATTACATGCTAGAGTGGATAGGTGAAAGATATGTTTGAAATGATAAATGTCATGAATAAATAGAAAATGGTAAGTTTTGTTTTGTTTTAGGGGAGATGGGACCAGGACTCGGTTATACAGAGTTCTTCGGAAATGTCCTCTTAACTGGGAATATGCAAGCTAGGACACACCAGAAGTGAAAGATTCGCACATAAAAGCCAAGAGTTGAATAATAATGTATTAGATAGGGGAGTAAATTGTGAGGAAGAATAGAAGAGATATACCTATAAAGGAGGTGCTATAATAAATGATTCTGGGGGTGATAGGATATTTACTATTTAACATCTTTGAGAGATTCCAGTAATGATGCAGACTGCACTGTAATGTTTCAATTAGATTTGACTCTTGTTTCTTTTGAATGTGAAATCCTGTCTGAACTGACCATAAGTTGGCCCAGTTTTATTTGGGCTACATACTGATTGTTTAAAAACAAATTTTGGCAGATATATCACAGACTTCTACATGTCTGCCATTACCCACATTCCCCCGTCTTTTACCTGTACTGATTTTTTTTATTTGCCTGTTTGTCTGTTGATGTATAGGTTTATACTTATCAATTAAGGTTCATCTTGAGAGATGGTAAGTATATGACTTCGGCTGATCAAATTCCTCTGTCTAGTCCCATCATCCAAATTCGCAACTAAAATTCATATTTTTCATATCCTGTGCAAATTCAATATGAAATTTATCTTCTTTCTTCCTAAAAATATTAATGAATTTTTTTAAGATTTCATTTATTCATTTGACAGAGAGAGATACAGTGAGAGAGGGAACACAAGCAGGGGGAGAGGGAGAGGGAGAAGTAGACTCCCCGCTGAGGAGGGAGCCCGACACGGGGCTCGATCCAAGGACTCTGGGATCATGACCTGAGCCGAAGGCAGACACTTAACGACTGAGCCACCCAGGTGCCCCAATTAATGAAAATTTTAATAGATCAAGTTATATACATAGCCAGGAGATATGTTTCCCTTAAAACTCACTTTCAGAGTGAAATGAAACTAATTATTAGATCACTAGTAAACTACTTCAAATAATTATGAATGTCACTCAACTCATTTTTCCATCTTACTCACAAGAGGATTATGGAAGTCTTTTCCAGATGAGTTATTGAGTTCTGAATATGCTTTTGATGAGGGAAGTCTGAAAAAACTATTCATACTGAATCCATGATGGCTCCCAATAAACAGTGATTCTTTTTGCTTTAAGTGTTCCAAAAAGACTACTTCTCCAAATACTCTCTAGCAATGGGGCCAAGTTAATGGTCTATATTTTAATCAATCAAAATTGTATCACCTCTTTCCTCACCTGAATTTATCTCCCTCACTCTTCCAACACTTAGTAAATTTGGGTGATTTGATAGTCTCCTCTTTAAGACTGCATCATAAAAGCAAGATGGGATTTATTCAATATTTATTTGCAGCAGTTAAAGTTAACTTTAAAATTTGCTTGTCTTAGGCATCATTTCCCATATTACCCTCACTAGTTTTGCCTGTTTCCATCTGAAAATCACCTTGACAGAAGATAGAAGAAAATACTAAATGGATATGACTAAAAGAGTAAGAGATTTAATATTAACAAATATAAATGGAATAGGTCATTATTGATCTGAGAGTATAAACTAAGGTCATACAGATTAAAAAATTATTCTAAAGGGACTACTATACTTTATACTATACTATTCTGTACTATCCTATAACTTACTGTGGGAAGCGAAGTTAGAGTGATCTATCAAACTATGAATAATGATAAGTCTCAATGCATGGGGAGGTACCTAACAAATGTCTGATCACAGAGATTCACTATCTTGTTGGCAAACGGGATTTATGAAATTATTATCGTCTTTATGTTCTGTGGGATAACAATTATTTAAAGAGCTAACATGTATATTGTGCTGAAAAAGACTTTATGATTGATATATAAGATATTTGTGAATATAATTAATACAGAACAAATATAATCCTAACCATTCTGGTTAATGACTTCTTACAGTATTCAAGACTTGATGCATCTAAAAATACTACTTTAAAAATAAAAATCTGTATTTTGAATGTTCTTCAACTAAGCATAAGCATTTTAAAATATTCATCTTTACGTTGGAAAATCACTTGTATATAAATTAGAACATGTTTCCCCCCGAGCTGTCCTTGCCCTGGGCTTCTCACATAATTGCTGTACTCTTCCCAACCATGCATCCCTGCACTTGTAGTTCAACAGATAACACAGGTTGCTGGAAAAAGTCGAGTGGTGATGAAAAAACAAGGCCCTATAGCACTACTTGAAACTCCACAGTCATGTGAAGATCAAAGTTCCAAATTATCTTAGTATATCTTTGATCTTTAAATAGGCACATTTAGGTTGTGTCCTCATGCGGCTAGAAGATTGACTGTTTTGACTAAATTGGTGATGTTTTGCACCATTTTTTTAAAACTTAGTTGAGTCTCTGCTGGACAGATAGGGTTGGCTAAAATCACTGTTTTTAATGCTCCTTAGACACTGCCAGAAAACATCAGTCTAGTTTCATATTTTGCAAATGTTTTTTATCATTTTTTAAGGCACATCTTATTTACAATTACTGTAAAGATTTCATTTCAATAAACTATATTTTATTTAACTCACAATTCTTACATTCCTTAATAAAAGGAAATAAATATATAGCTCCTGTTGGAAACTTCACCTTGTGATAAACATAAGTTAAATGATTAAAAAGATTTCTGCTTACCAAACTATGTTATGTTTAGACTTCTGCAGGTAAATGAAAAGGGAAATATCAGTCAAGGTACTTTTTTCCAAAAAGTTTTTGAATGGAAATACTGTTAGCTTCTTCCTCCCCCATCACAAAAAGATCAAAAGATTTTTGGAGCTAAGAATAATGCAACTCCCATTTAAGATAACTACTGGTCAGAGGTAGCTTGAAATCCATCTCTACAGTCTGGAAAATGCTCTATTGTGCATGTACCCAAGTACAATGACCTGCTTTCATCATATTGGCAGAAAATCACAGTGAAGAGATTAAAGTGTGACTATTACAAAAATAGTTCTGCTTTTAACAGCATATTTTATATATTTTATGTAGTCATTTATAAATACATAAAGTTTGAGTAAGATGGCAATTTAATCCTCAAAGGAGATAAACATACAAACCCACATCTTTTTACAAAGTTTCTTATATCCATCAGAAACTTCATATTCCTTTCCTAAATGGAATTTAATGATTTATCTGATGTCACTTAAAAACTAAACTTTTTATCATATTAAACATTTGTTGTACATAATTTAGAAATCACTGATGCATAAAAAGTAAAAATCTCCCATAAATAACTAACTTCAACCATCCATAGATAAATAACACTGTGATATAGTTTTTTGAGATCTCTTTCCCATTATTTATACATAAAATGTATATTCTTTTTAAAGAAAATCATTATGCTTTAAACTTAAAAATTTTATATAATAAAAACTATAACATGAAGATTGTTCCATGTCATATTATTTTACATGATTTTAATTGCAGGATTTTAATGTATTTTATAAAGCAGCTTTAACCATTTAACTGTATTTCTACCTTTAAATACCTTGTCTGTGAATTAAATCCACAAGATGATGTTACAAGGAAATGATAAAAAGTGAAGTTGTTAGAGTTTAATAAATACTATTGTTTCCTAACTTTTTCCTAAATATATTATAGTGGCTGATTTAACAAATATTAAAAAAAACAATCTTACAAGCACTAAGGGCATTTACTTTTCATTATGAATATATAATCCTCTTTTGATATTATGTGGTAAAGAGCTTAGAGATAAAAAAAGTGCTATAAATGGAAAATAGCATGGTTACATCAAAAAATACAGAAAGAAAAGGAAATAAATTCAGCCTGTTTTATTTACTGCATCCATAGGAACTGAATCTGATATCATCCCTAAAGTATATATATATATATATCTGCTCTAAACAGCTAATTATAACACCATCTGATAGCCTGAGAAGCTCAAACTCTTCAGTTCAAAGTTGGAACACCTTTCATCCAGGAATCTCAAAGTTCAGGGAAGGCACTCTCTTGACTTTTCCCATGGGTTTGTAATTTCCTTCTGCATAGTTGTGGAGAGCTGTCAGCAATTCTGACATCATCCATACTTATTCCACTTTTAGAAGTCACAGGCTCACCAGATTTACCTCTTCTAGTTATTCTTGTATTGTCTTCCTCAGCAGTTCCTTTGGAATTCAGCTACATGGGTAGACGCCAATTCATTTCTTTTCTTCTTTCTTTCTTTCTTTCTTTCTTTCTTTCTTTCTTTCTTTTCTTTCTTTCTTTCTTTTCTTTCTTTCTTTCTTTCTTTCTTTCTTTCTTTCTTTCTTCTTTCTTTCTTTCTTTCTTTCTTCTTTCTTTCTTTCTTCTTTCTCTTTCTTTCTTTCTTTCTTTCTTTCTTTCTTCTTTCTTTTTCTTTCTTTCTTTCTTTCTTTCTTTCTTTCTTTCTTTCTTTCTTTCTTCTTTCTTTCTTTTTCTTTCTCTCTCTCTCTCTCCCTCTCTTTGTCTTTCCTTCCTTTCTTTCTTTCTTTCTCTCTCTCTCTCTCTCTCCCTCCCTCTCTTTCTCTCTTTCTTTCTTTCTTTCTTTCTCTCTCTTTTTCTTTCTTTCTTTCTTTCTTTCTTTCTTTCTTTCTTTCTTTCTTTCTCTTTCTTTCTTTCTCTCACTCTCTCTCTCCCTCCCTCTCTTTCTCTTTCCTTCTTTCTTTCTTTCTTTCTTTCTTTCTTTCTTTCTTTCTTTCTTTTTCTTTTTCTTTCTCTCTCTCTTTCTCTTTCTTTCTTTCTTTCTTTTTCTTTCTTTCTTTCTCTTTCTTTCTTTCTTTCTTTTTCCTTTCTTACTTTCACTCTCTGTCTCCCTGTCTTTCTCTCTTTGTTCTTCCATGTCTCTCCTATATGTTTTATTTGGGTCACAAGTGAAAATATCTTCCTTAGTGTTTCTTCCCATCCATCTCTTATGTTCAACTTATTTTAGACCCATGTGACATTCAAACTAGATATTCTTATCAAAGCTCATCTTCACTTGGTATCTAAGGCCACACTTTTTACTGCCTTTAAAAAAAAAACCAAAAACAAAACAAAAACAAAATGGAATGAATGCCTCTACTAGCTTCCCTTTTCCACAACTAATTTTTCTACTTACATTATAACATGCTACAAACTCTAGTGTGTAATGAATTCTTTACACATTCTTAGATTTTATTTGTGGCCTGCATATATGTGACTTTGACCTCTGTTCTTAATTTTAAATGGCTGGATTTCAGAGATTAAATCTCTTTTACTTTTTGCATATATCAACTAAAGGATAGATAAAAATAATGTTTAAAAATACAGTAAAATTTTTATTTTCTTGTCTTTACTAGTTCACCTTCTATATCTACAATCATGCAAACTGGAAATTAATTTAAGCGTCGTTCTGAATTCTTGTAGTATCAGGAATTCTCACAAGAAAATATATTATCATCTAGGTGAACAAATATCAAAGAAGATTTTATGTTTTCCATAAGGCTGGAAACAAAAGTCTATGAATTTTTCAATGGCTATCTTTTGATCACATCTCTTTATTCCTTCCTGAGACCCCCCACAGGCTTCTGCAAGGGCAGGCAGCCAGGGAGGCTTTCTGTTCTCTGGGTTAGATGTAAGGCAAGATCACTGCAAGATACACAGAGAAAAGAAGCAACAGATTTATAAGACAGAAAAGGGAGCCAGTTCCTACATCTTCATGTCGGATCTAGGCCTTGGCTATCTGACCACAGTGTACCTTACCTAGATTACTCATCATATAATGCAGAAGCTGATATAGGGGTCAGGCAGAAATGTGGGCTCTGGAGTCAAACTGGACCAGATGACTTACTGACATTTAGTAGCTTCATGGACTTAACTACATCACTGAACCTGTCTGTGCTTCAGTTCGTGCTCTGTAGAATTGGAATAATAACAGTACCCATTTCTTTGCATTGCTTGAGAAGTAAAAAGGTATGAAATATGCCTACTATAGAAAGTGCTCAGTGAATGTCAGTATCATTTGCCAATTTCGAGCACAGACCATTTCTCTTAGGCATCTGAATATGTTAACACCAAATACTGGAACGGAGGTGATTTTTATTGACCTCCTTGTTTCAGTCGCCTCTTAGTGATCTAAATGTCATCATTTTGTTTTGTTTTTCAGTTGTAAAAGTGAAACTTTGTCTAAACTTTAATATTTATAAGACTTTAAATAATAGTATTATTCAACAGTATTTTGCTAACTGCTCATCTTGCTCAGTTTGAATCTGTTTTTCCAAATGTCAGCTAGTTTAAAGGCTTTTTCCCTCCAGTAAATCCTGATTTTACTGTCAATATGGTCAGACAAGACCAAACAAATTGAATTTTTTACCTTTACCTGTTGTGGTAGGACCCATATTTAGAGTTACACCTACCATCTCTCACTGTGTATCATAATCACCTAGAGAGGTTGTAAAGGTACCTTTGCCCTGACCTAATCAGAATTTTAGCGGTAGAATCTAGAATTGTGACTTGTTTATCTCCAAAGGTAATCCAAATGTGCAGCCAGAGTTGAAAACTTGTAATGAGGGATAAGTGAAAAAACTGCCTCTCCTTTCAAAGGGGAGTCAAGAAAATTCAGCAACTGTTAATCATGAAAAATCTTTGAATTTACCAAGACAGATACTAGGATATTGAAGAATCAGAACAGTCAGGATGACTTTAAAATAATCCAAACAAAAAACTCTTTAGGTTATTAGAAATTTTAAAAGATTAATACAGTGCTATATATTTACTTCATCTACAATGCAACTAAAGTAGAAATAATAAATAATCTTTCAGTTTAATAGAGGAAAAAAAACTGCTACAGATAACTTTCAGCTTAGTTCCCTTTCATGTTTTGTGCGGCATTTGGCGCAGGCACCAGCCATATATGTTGCAATTGCACTGTGATTGGTGTATGCTTGGTGCACAACTGCACATCATAAATAATGGAAAAAGGACAAATTGACTTTATAGATAACATAATTACCTACTTTAGGATCAATTAAAGCAGTAAAGATGTTAAATTTACCTGATGTTCCCATTAATTTGGTACATGGTCCCAAACAACTAAATGCCACTGTACAAAAACATTCAATTTACCATATGTTGCAATTCTGATGTAATTGCCATTGATCACTAAGTCACATTCTCTTTGTTGGATGATTAACAAGTGCAGGAGCACTCTATTACTGTCCAATAGCCACCAGTTATATACAGTATAATGGGAGAGGCAATGTTTATATAGCACCAAATAAAAATATACAACAAACTATTCACTCTGTGATAGTGAACTGCAAAGTGCATTTCAAAATTGATCCATTTATCTACTAATTTTTTTCTCTTTACCAAGAATTATTCTTCTTATTACCATTTCTTTTATTTGGTGGAAAACTGGATGATATTTCTTTGAATTTAAAGAACACATTCTCAGTACAAGTTTATAAGATATCAGACATCTTCTTAGAAAAACATTTCATGGGGGCGCCTGGGTGGCTCAGATGGTTGGGTGTCTGCCTTCGGCTCAGGTCATGATCCCAGGGTTGTGGGAACGAGCCCCGCGTCGGGCTCCTGGCTCGGTGGGGAGCCTGCTTCTCCTTCTCCCTCTGCCTCTCTCCCTGCTCAGGCTCTCTCTCCTTTCTCTCTCTCTCTCTCTCTGTATCTCTGTGTCTCAGATGAATAAATAAAATCTTAAAAAAAAAAAAAAGAAAAACATTTCATGGCACTGAATGATGCAACTCATCTCAAACTAAATGGGCCTCTGTTGCATCAAAGGTACACAGAGTGCTAATATGAGCTAAGTCACTTAATTTACCTGCTGCAGTATTTGCCTTGTATGATTCCCTCCAGCCCCATGCTTCTATGAAGCAGTTAATCTATGATCAGTTAGCACATTTTATAAAGCTTAGAACTGAAACTTAGGAAGTGCTAATACTGAACATACCCTTTCCCAGGTCTTCATCCCAGATTGCTGCCATCTACATGAAGATAGTTGAGGAAGACTATCCCTAAGCACTAGTGAAGAAAGGGTAATTGGCAACAGAGTGTGCAACTGATCAGTGACATCTTTTGAGCAAAAGTTCACTCTTTATGGGCTCAACTGAGAATTCTGCAGCTCTCTCTTATTAGCAGGTGAGGGAGGCCAGAGAGGCCTGCGTTAGGCCAGCTGCCTTCACTGAATCACCCTCTGAAGGTAACATCAACTAGCAAAAAAGAATCCCTGACTTAACCTCTGTTCTACAGCATTTAAAAAGAGACAGTGTTGGATTTTAAAGGGTAAAAAAGAAGAGAAATCTAGCAAGCTGTTCACCTAGCATGTAACAGGATGTAGAACCTTTATGGGGTCACTGATCCCAGAGCCTGTCCCTGGCTTTAGAGGGAATGAAATTCAGTTTAGTCAGTTCACCCAAGGATGACTCCATGTCTCAATTCCTTGATTACGTGTGAGTCCTCAATTTCAAATTCCTGCACTGTGATAACCTGGGTCTAGATCCCCATAATCTTTGATCTAAATTACTGCAAAATTTAGATCATTGTGACAAGTCCCCTTGTTTTATGAATGTCTCCCTCCCATCTATTTTATACCCATAATCAGAATGACCAATCTGAATTTCAAATCCAGTTATGGCATTTGACTGGTTAAAGATTTATAGTCCTCAATTTGCCTTTAGGTAAAGGCCAAAAATATTATTAAGCTTTAGAGAGCCCTCTTAGTCCAGTTGTCTTACACTTCCCTACTTACTATGTTTGATTTAGATATGCAAAACCTTTTTCTGTCCCCCAGGCACAGCATGTCCTCCCATACGTGGTCCCTAGCAAGTGTTCCCTTGTCCGTGTCCTATCATCTTCTTATCTGTAACTCCTACCTATCTTTCTTGTCTTCCCAACTATTACTTCAGGGAAACTACTTTTCCTTATCTTCTATGTAGTTCTCCTTGTTCCTTCTATATGGTTCTACAGTTCCTTGTGATCTCTATTGTAAAACATTTTCCCACTCTCTTACAGTGATATGTTTGCATATTTATCTTTATCTGTAACTGTAAGCTTTGGATTAAAAAAAAATTGTAAGCTCTTGGAGGGTTTGTGTGTTTCAGTAGCATATCCCTAGGACCTAGAACAGCATATAGTACATAGTGGACATTCAAAAGATGTTTGCTGAAAGCACAAAAAAATGAATGACCAAAACGTATTTGTTAAGTCAAAGTGTATCAATGACTCTGCAGTTCTATTTATTTTTTGAAAACTTAATACATTTTATAAAACCGAAACATTATGTTCTTTAAGACATTTACATATGTTTATGGGCCAGATATTTCTGTGGCCAACAAAATATTTTTATCCTAGTGAATTGTTAAATATAAACTATATTTTACCAAAAGAGATAACGTATTGAATATATGTTCTTATATTCTGTATTTTGTACCTAACATATAGTACTACTTTTATTTTAACCAAACGTTATTGAAAAATAACATAATTAATGGGTACATAATATACTAACATATGGAAATACCAAACATTATTTTACTTTTTACTTTCTGTGTTATTTAAAATTTAGGTTATTTATAATTTTGAACTATTATAGTGTCTATATATTCATTTCTTGCTTTACTAAATAGTACTTTCAAGAAAATTTAAGCTTTTCTAGAAGATTGGCATCATCTTTAACTTCAATTACTATATAATATTGTGATACAAATTATGCTTTTAGTAAATGCTTATTTAGCTTTCTAAAACTGTTCTTATACTTTTTGGCCAAGAATTTGTTGAAGTGGCTATTGTGATCTTTTAAATAGTTTCTTTGATTCCACAAACAGTACATGTCATCACTTTACATTTCCCTGTGTGCCTGCCTATAATTTCTTTTTTATTATTATTATTTATGTATTTTAGAGAGAGAGAGAGAGAGAGAGCATGCACGAGCTGGGGAGGAGCAGAGGGAGAGGGAAAAGGAGACTCCACGCTAAGTGCAGAGCCCTGCCTGGGGCTTGATCTCACCACCCTGAGATGATAACCCTGAGATTATGACCTGAGCCAAAATCAAGAGTAGGACTTTTTTTTTTTTTCCCCCAAGAGTAGGACTTTTAACCAACTGAGCCACCAGGTGCCTCCTGCCTATAATTTCTAATTCATTGTTTCTAAATGTTTGAAGGTTTAGAAGCCAGATCACCAGGCTTAATATAACTACAGATAAAAGTGATCTGATTGGAATACTGGTCTGATACTTAAACTTTTACACATTACTTTGTACGGATATATACAGATATAGACATATATTCTAGAAGTACACATTTTCAGGGGCATTTGCATTATGTTTATACATTTCTAAGCACTAAATCTCAGTTGAATGAAAAAGTTTACAACAGTCATTTAAATTTACATTTATCACAATGCATATTTTTGAACCATAAGCTACTATAAATAGCTACGTAGTATTTCAAAAGAATTCAATAATTTCCCAGTGGTAAAGTTCTTGTTTCTGAAAGGGTGTGGATTATTTCACAACTACTGGTCTCTAGTTCTAGAAACACATGTTTGACATTACTTTATAGAACCTAAAAGTTATTTAAAATCAAATCATATTAGATCATCTGAGCTGTATTTAAGTCATTTATGAAATCAACATGTCAGTATAGAACCTTGTGGCTCTTAAAAAATCATGTATGAAATTTGCATCTTATTTTTAACATATTATGTCCCCTAGGCTTTAGTAATGACTAAAGAAAGAAACTGCAGATGAGTTATGCTTGTGAAAACATTCCTATGCAGTTACAGTTCACGGTAGCACAACCATCTTATACCTGTCCAACTAAACGGCTGTGACACATAGCAAATACTTGAATGAAGAGGTAAACTGTGCATCTTTAATAAATGCCAAGAAAAGGTTCCATTCTACTAAAACATTGGCTTTGTTTCCATAAATAAGAAACATCACCACATTTTCTTTAACTTCTATTATCACAAACATGCTTGCATTTAATTTTAGTTCTGGACACCTCAGATGAATACACTACTAGCAGATGCTTTGTGTGCCTTTGCTGCCCCCTTAAGACAAATAAACAAATAAAAAGCTAGTAAAAACCTACAGTATCCTGAATTAGTTTCTTCAGAAATCTGTTCCTATCTCTCTTACACACACAAACACAGAACTACCTGAATGGGGAAATTGATTAAATAAAGATTATTGGACAATTAAATCAGCATTTTGTTTGACTCTATAATCAATGAAAATATTAGTTTGTTTACAAGTCTAAGAAAACCATGTACATTTTAACTTCTATAAAACCTGACTTGAGTACCTATTTTTGTTAGTACATTTTTATGATTTTTCTTGAAGTCAGTCATTGAAGAAAATAGCATTTTTCATTTTTTATGCCTTAATTATAAGAATTAACTCAAGTCTTTAATATAATTTATAAACCTTAGCAATCTAAATAAAAATATATGGCTCATAAGTGTTTTCATAATTATTATTTGAGGAAAAGAAACACCATATTTAAGATGATGCATGAAATAATAAATTCTAAATTAAAAAATACAATTATGCTAACTGCTTATAAATTTTGAAAGGGGACAGTTCATAATATGATGTTTGCTATTGGCTTTATTTCTAATACAATAGACATTAGAATAATTCTGGGTACAATTTATCCTGTAAACTAGATTTTCTCTGTGGAGTGCATTAACTTTTAATGAGAACAATATTTAGTTTTATTTAAAAGAAATCGACAAATTTATTCAATAAATAAACATTGGGTAAAGTATTATAGTCAAGACTGAGTTACAGTAAGGCATTCTTGCATTTATCAGAAACATGAAGCAGTTCTGGAGAGGCACTCTGCAAATTGCAAATACTAATAAAAGATACAAACACGGCAATATATTATTATCATGCTGATAAAATTAAGAAAAAACATTTGTCTCATTTTTCTTTCAGCTTCAAGAATTTAACTCAATATTGATCTCAATGGGACTATTGAATGGCCATCAATATTCTTTTGTTTTTAACTTTTATTTTTGGTGATGTATATAGAGGAAATATTAATAAATTTAAAAAGTATTTGCTAGAGATAGGTAGTACATTATGTTGAGGACTAAAGATTTTTTAATAAATGTATGCTTTGTTTCTTTATTACAACTGCAAGATTTAAGCATAAAGGCCACTGCGACTCATGTCTGCAAAAAATTAGAATTATCTAAGCAATTCTATCACAAATAAAGGAATATAAGTTATTCATATCTATTGCTTAAGCAGAAATGTCCTTAACATAATTTGTTTTACAATTCCATACTGAAAACAAATGGAATGACTTACAAAGAAAGGGGTGGGCATGTGTGTCTACATGTGTGCATGTGTGTGTTTATGTATGTGTACACTTGTGTGTGTGTGTGTGTGTGTGTGTGTGTGTGTCTCAAGGAGTTGGTACACCGAGTGGGGCTGGAAAAAGAGTGGTGTGGAAGTCCTCAGAATGGAACATGTCAACCTGAAGAAAGACCCTTTCATTCCAGAGGGAATGGAAGTAAAAGGAGCTAGAAGGCCAGGACAAACCCGATTCATATTGGTCACAGGGGTAGAGAGGAGAAATAAAACCAACTTGAATTATATTTGTCCTAGGTTTTCTGACATTTAGGTTCAATTCCTGTGGTGAAACTACTATCTCCTTACTGCTGCCATTGCCTCTCTCTTATCATGTCCAGAAGATTAAAAATGCTGTCAGAGCTGGGCCTGCCCAATAACCACAGGCAGGTGTTGACTGCAAGCAAAAAGCTATATATCAATTCCCCTTTGCATCTGCATCAACTACCAGAAAGCAATCAAATGTACCAGTGAGAAGCCTCAACTCACTGTGAATGAGCTGCCCAGTTCAAGCAGGATGATTCCTAAGATGCCTCCCCAGGATGTTCAGGGCATCCTAGGGGTTTTTCAGTTCTGCTACTAAGCAAGTACTCCTTAAAATGATCTGTTAGTTCCTCCAATGACATTTGCCTACAACACAACTTTAATAATTCAATTATGGAAAAAAAGTGTTATCATGTAAAAAATATAGTGCTTTTTGACCTACAGTTATTTTTATGACTATTACAATGTTTATTCAGGACTGTAGAAAGTAAAGAGCATTTTAAAATTTATTTCCTTACTTATCATTGCACCAATCCTATGTAGCATAAAACAAAGTTCTTATCATTGTTCAAGAGTTATGAAGAAGAATAGTACACAAGTTCTTAAAATGGAAATGTAAAACATATTGTAAATATTCGAGCTGATAGCCTCTAGAGTGGAAACTGCCTCCTTCAGTCTTAACCACTGTATTTGTCAGACTAAGATGAGCTATGTTGTGGTAACAAAGAAACGCCCAAATTTTAATGGGATTCAGTAATACATGATTTTTTTTTCTCCTTCATGTTACATATTTATCATCAATCAGCTACATGTTTTTCACTTTGGGGCCAAGAGCTATGGCATCATCTTATCTGCCTTATTAAAAGAAACAAAAATGATGGAAGAAATTAATGACTCTTAAATACACTGCTCAGAATGACAAATATCTCTTCTGTTTATATTACACAGGCCTAAGCAAGTCACAGAGACAAAACTGGTATCACTGAAATGGGCTAAGCATTAACCTCACAGGGAGAGAACTACTAAGTCACATGGTCAACACAGCCAGACTTTACATTGATAGGATGAGTAAACGTAATGCTTCCACAGGGAAAACAGAAATATTTGATGAGAATAATATAACTTTCCACAACTATCAAGGTGCCAAAATAATTGGGAGGTAATTCCTGACAAGTACATGTCAGGACAGCATCCTAAATGTGAAAGTAGGCTGAGATTTAGACAAAAAAGGAATTGGGCAAGAGAACTCTTAAGTTCATGTCAAAACTACAGGCCTAACACAGAAATGTTTACTCTAGATAGTGAATCGAATCTGGGTATATGTATTGAGGGAGCAAGCTTGATACATTAAGTTCCAAAATTCTACTTTGGAAGTCCCACCATTTTATATAGGATGTGTGCCTAATACCTATTTTTTTCTTTATTGGGTTTAATAAAGTCCTTCCGAAGTTTCAGGTGTCTCCCACTAAACAAAGCAGTTTTGTGTACTACTGGGTCAGACAGTTAAAGGATGAGTTGCATGTGAGGCAGTCTGCTTGTTAATGGCAGGGAAAGCGAGTGAAAGACCTCAAGGGAGGATAAAATTCAGAGTAACAGAGGTAGTGATACTTGTTCCTGCTACTTTATTTCTGGAAATACTCCTTCCCAGTGTTAAACATCTGCAAACGAAATTTTTATTTTATTAATAGGGGCACCATGCTCCTGTGTACCCTCAGGAATTAAAATGAACCCTATAAGCCTGGGAGGATAGGATATCATTTTAAACATGGCAAAATATGAGGTACTTGCATTTTTAGAATTATGTTTACAAAAAGTTAAGAAAAATACATCTATATATTGGCTTTACAATAACTATTAGAAATTATAGGATTCTCATAACATCTTCAGCATCTCCTTTCTTTGTATGTAAAACAATGATTGACAAAGCACAGGGCAGGATAAGTAAAGTGGCCAAAATTAAAGAAGATTCAAATAGAAAAGCCCATTTTTGTTATCACGCCTTTTTTTCTAATTAGAAGTAAACTTGAGTTTCCATCACTTCCAGGCTTAAGGTTTCCAGAAACTCTGACAATCGTTTTTATCAGGGCCAAATACTCTCAAGTGTTAGTGCTAAGAGAGCTCCCTCAGCACAGGTCTGTTCCACTCTCAGTATCTTTCAGGCTTTAATCCTCTTTTGATACAGTAGCTGAACAGAATGGAGCGCATGAAAATGAAACCTGGGAAGGTCTTCCTACAACTCACACCGAGGAGTATAATTGAGCTTAGCTTCTCACACTGTTCTAATTGTATGTATTCAGTGTTCTTGCTGCTTGGAAAACTTGGATTTCTGAATTGAGGCTATTTTGCCAGAAAGATGGATAATTCTCAGACACACATATCATGATAAACAATTGTGTATACATACCTCTGTATTAGGCGTTTCAAAGGACAGCTATGTAATGTTTAAAACAAATACAGATATTTTATACAGATACTTGACATAGGTATGTATTGATCAAATCAGAGTTTTAATAACAGAACATGTAAATTTTGCCAAATGTAATCAAAAGCATTTTATACCACTAAACAATAGGGATGTTAAAATGTAACCATTTTATATTTCTCCTTTTATTCTTTTGGTCATCTGAGTGTGAGCTTATGATTTTACTAAGAATTAAATGTCATGAAAAGACAAAAGTGGTATGATTTAAAATTTCATTGATGTTTGTGCCAGTGTTTCCTAGCACAAAATGCTAAACCGTGTTGTGCCCAAAAAATATTGTCAAATTCATTTAGGAAAAAACTGTGCTAAGTGAATATATTTGAAGTATATCTCAGAGCCTTTAATTTTTTTAAATGTACATTATATTTTCCAAAAAGAAGATATTTTTTGCAGTATTTCTGAAATTCCTCAGACCTCTTGCTCCAAGGACTTTATTTTCCATAGAACAATTTTTGGTACACACTACTCTGGGAAAATATTGTGGTGACCCACATTTCATATCCATACCCAGAGATGGCCCTCCAAAGCCAAATCTGGCTATAGCTCTAGAGACTGGAGACAGAAAGTTTGTGAAATCACCTCTGCCCAGAGGAGGTCTGGACTTCAACTAGGGAAGGATTGAATTGGATATAAGACTCTATTCTGAGACAGATAAAGGAAGTAATTTTCCTAATCAGCCTGTTTATTTCTCTAAAAGCTAACTTGAGCCTTCAGATCCAACCTAAAATTGACCTCTCTCCTCAGTGCTTCCAGGATGGAAATGACCTTGCAATAGCTTCAGTGGACAATCATTTCTCCCTTCCTTACATTTTTGCTGTACCCATCAGTGCTCTACTCTGCTTACTCATTTGGACTTATCACGTGTAAAGTTGTATTTAAAATATTCCATTGCAGTTAAGAGGGCATGCTCTCTGAGTTCACAAATCTGACTTTGAATCTTAGTTCCATCACTTAACAGTTTCATGGTGGTAGATGAATTACTTAACCTCTCTAACCTCCATTTTCCCATCTGTGAAATGGCTATTCCTTTTCCAATAGGAAATATAAACTACATGAACAAAATAACCAGAATGGTGCTTTCATAAATTCTGTTAAAGAACGCCTTCAGATACAAAGATATATGCTTAAATACTTAGATGCAATAGAATAGAATAAAGGAAAGCTCCTTATGGAAATCTGGCTGAATAAAGACTTTTATTATTTAAGTATTATAAAGGGCAAGATATTTTCAGTTGCAAGCTAAATAAAACCAAAGTTCAATTGGCTTAAGCCAAACAAAGTAACTTATTGGCTAATATAAACTATAATTCATGGGTAATTCTGGCTTTAAGTATAGCTTGATTCAGGTTTCAAACAAATTTCCCATCCTAGTCTCTCAGCCCTGCTTTCGCTACATAGGCAGCATTCTTTGCTTTGTGTGGTCTAACTCACTCCTTTCCCACTTCATCTATCTTTAGTTTCAGGCTCTCATAGTCACATTAATAAAGTAGAAAAATAAATTCCTTAGGATTATATGGCAACTATGTCCTGAATTCACTTATTCTTATCAGACCAAATGAATTCACATTCTTATCAATGTAGAATGTAGAATTTTTGACTGCTTTTGTCCTGGGTCTCATGGCCAACTCTGTGAGAAATGTACTTAAACTCATATACAGAAAGAGACAGGGAACTGGTGTGGTGCCCTCCAAAGAGAAGGAAGAATGTAGGTAAGACAGTGAAAGCAACTTTCCAGATCTGATCTGCCTCATGTTACACTTGCTTGCAGGTAGTATCTAAGAAGATGATGAAGAGAGTTACCTAGCAGCTTATGGCTAGTATATATTTTCCCAGCTACTCAATTTTTTTGCAAAGGTATGGATCATTCAGAAGTTCAGTTTATCTTCAAAATATTTAGCTATTATTTTTGGTATGATTAGATATTTTTCTATATCACTTTTTCTCTCTTTAAAATTTTAATTGCCTTGCATTGCCAAACTCAATAATAACTAGCAACATGGAGGAAGAAGCAGAGAATTATGTGGTATCAAGTATACCACATTTTAGTAGCAAATTCTTGTATAAATAAGCGTCAAATTAATAATTAATATTAAATTACTCTTTCAATGATACGTGGACAATATAATTCTAGAGAGCTTGGCTTCTCTATCATACATGTAGTAATGTTAAGTTTTATTATTTCAAATACTTGTGAAACAGAGACAAAGAGAAAAAAAGAGGAAATTCAGCAAATGCTTCATGTCTATTTATAAATATATGTGTGTATTAGCTTAACCAGGGCAACATATATAAAATTAGTGTGTAACAACTATGGGAGACAAAGTTCTAATATAATAATTTTTATGAGTTATGAACGTTCTTCTGTTGCTATAATTAATACCATTTTGTATGCATACAGATCTGATATCTATTTCAAATTATAGGATATTTAAATTAAATATCCTATGCTGGTATGTATTAAAACTTAATAAAATGTGGAAAATGTTGTGGAAAATGTTTGGTCAGAGACATCCCTAATAATGGGATCCAGAAGAATATAAAACAAATGGAATGAAGTTCATTCACTCATTCATTCACTCATGCATTCATTCACTCAATAAAGATTAAAGAGCACTCACTATACCAAGCACTAAACATATGCAAGAAATTTATCAGGAATGAGACATGCATGGTGCTTACTTTGAAGAAATTTATTTTCTAGTGGACTGTTACTCTGACTTGTGCCTACTATATGCTAAACATTATACTGGGCCTGAGATACTGAACCTTATAGTAAGCCCTGAGATATGATGTGTACCTTCAAACAACTGAAAATACAACATAACAATACTATTTCAGTGTGAATACATGACAAAAAAAGTGTCATGTGCATGACTCCTATGGAGCTAATAAGAGAAACACTTAAAAACCAGAAGGTTTCATTTGGAAAAGGAATCATTTTCTGACAAAACTGAGTCATAAAGAATGAATAGGAATTCTCTAGGATAAGAAAGAATAGGAATTCTCTAGGATAAGAAAAGGGACAAATTGTTCTAGGTACTAGGAGTAACACTAAAGAAAAGGAGCTAAGTATTAACTTCAATTATTAGGCAATCTTGAAATGTTCAATATAATTGAGTCATGGGCTGCAAAGAAAGAACTGAGAAAGGCATGACTGCTTGATATACGAAGGAATCTA
The DNA here is from genome assembly GCF_037043125.1 of Eumetopias jubatus. NCBI lineage: Eukaryota > Metazoa > Chordata > Mammalia > Carnivora > Otariidae > Eumetopias > Eumetopias jubatus. The sequence goes on along the minus strand of NW_028274811.1, from coordinate 80,991,688 downwards.
ACCATGGAAGCCTTCCTGGCAACTCAAAGGGTTTTATTTTCATGCTATAGTAAACCACTAAGACTTTCAAGCTGAATAGCATTTATTTATGTGAAATACCATACTGACAATGGCATAGTGGCCGATCCTGAAAGTAAGAGAGCAAAAATAGAGGTATGGTTATTTATTAGTAAAGCATATCAGTTATTCAAATGATAAATAATTGGAGTGGGAACTAAGCCAGTAACTGGGGAAGGTGGAAAAAAATTAGGAAATATTCACAAATGAGAGTTGAATTGTGAGATTTGGCAAACAAGAGATGGTTGCTTCTAATTTTCTAGTATGATAGAAATAATCTGTCCCCTTGTATGGCAATTAAAGAGCAATGAGCATTTTGCATATAGGAGATAAGGAGGAACTTAAAGGAAATGTATTATTTACAATGATAAAGAGCAAGGTTTACTAGTGACCAATTAGACTTTTTTTTTTTTAATTTTCAATGAACAATTAGACTTTAAAGATTTGCTGCCTTTCGACATGAAGAGATATTTTTCCAAAGAAGACATCCAAATGGCCAACAGACACATGAAAAAGTGTTCAACATCACTCGGCATCAGGGAAATACAAATCAAAACCTCAATGAGATACCACCTCACACCAGTCAGAATGGCTAAAATTAACAAGTCAAGAAACAACAGATGTTGGTGAGAATGCGGAGAAAGGGGAACCCTCCTACACTGTTGGTGGGAATGCAAGCTGGTGCAGCCACTCTGGAAAACAGTAAGGAGGTTCCTCAAAAAGTTGAAAATAGAGGTACCATATGACCCAGCAATTGCACTACTGGGTATTCACCCCAAAGATACAAATGTAGGGATCCCAATGTTTATAGCAGCAATGTCCACAATAGCCAAACTATGGAAAGAGCCAAGATGTCCATTGACAGATGAATGGATAAAGAAGATGTGGTGTATATATATACAATGGAATATTATGCAGCCATCAAAAAAACATGAAATCTTGCCATTTGCAGCAACATGGATAGAACTAGAGGGTATTATGCTAAGCGAAATAAGTCAATCAAAGAAAGACATGTATCATATGATCTCACTGATATGAGGAATTCTTAATCTCAGGAAACAAACTGAGGGTTGCTGGAGTGCTGGGGAGTGGGAGGGATGGCGTGACTGGGTGATAGACATTGGGGAGGGTAGTGCTATGGTGAGCACTGTGAATTGTGTAAGACTGATGAATCACAGACCTGTACCTCTGAAACAAATAATACATTACATGTTTAAAAAAAAAAGATGGTAGGAAAGGAAAAATAAAGGGGGAGGAATCGGAGGGGGAGATGAACCATGAGAGACTATGGACTCTGAGAAACAAACTGAGGGTTCTAGAGGGGAGGGGAGTTAGCCTGGTGATAGGTATTAAAGAGGGCATATACTGAATGGAGCACTGGGTGTTAATATGCAAACAATGAATCATGGAACACTACATCAAAAACTAATGATGTAATGTATGGTCATAAACATAACATAATAAAACTAAAAAATGCAAAAAAACCCACCCAATTCAAAATGGATTAAATACCTAAATGTGAGACCTGAAACCATAAAAATCCTAGAGGAAAACACTGGCAGTAACCTCTTTGACATCAGCCATGGCAACTTCTTTCTAGATACGTATCTTGAAGTAAGAGAAAGAAAAGCAAAAATAAACCACTGGGACTTCATTAAAATAAAAAGCATCTGTGGGGCACCTGGGTGGTTCATTTGGTTAAGCGTCTGCCTTTGGTTCAGGTCGTGATCTCAGGGTCCTGGGATTGAGCCCTTCATCGGGCTCCCAGCTCGGGGCAGGGAGGGGAGTCTGCTTCCCCCTCTCCCTCTGCCTGTCCCCCCATCCCACATGTGCTCCCTCTCTCTCTCTGAAATAAATAAATAAAATATGTTTTTAATAGGCAACTGCATAGTGAAGGAAATGATTAACAAAACTAAAAGGCAACCTATAGAATGGGAGAAGATATTTGCAAATGACATATCTGAAAAAATGATTGATATCCAAAATACATAAAGAACTGATAAAACTCACCCAAAAAAACAAATAATCCAATTAAAAAATGGGCAGAAGACATGAACAGATATTTTTCCAAAGGAGACATCCAGATAGCAACAGGTACATGAAATGATGCTCAGCATCACTGATCATAAGGGAAATAAAAGTCAAAACTACAATGAGATATGACCTCACACCTGTCACAATGGATAAATTAACACAAGAAACAACAGGTGTTGGCGAGGATGTGGAGAAAGGGGAACTCCCTCGCACTGTTGGTGGGAATGCAAACTGGTGTAGCCACTCCGGAAAACAATATGGAGGTTTCTCAAAAAGTTAAAAAATAGAACTACCATATCAACCAGCAACTGCACTACTAGGCATTTACCCAAAGAATAAAAGATACTAATTCAGAGGGATATATGCACCCTGATGTTTACAGCAGCGTTATCTATAATAGCCAAATTGTGGAAACAGCCTAAGTGACAATCAACTGATGAATGGAAAAAGAAGATGTGATATACATATAAAATGGAATATTACTCAACCATAAAAAAGAACAAAATCTTGCCATTTGTAACAATGTGGATGGAGCTACAGAGTATTATGCTAGGTGAAGTCAGTAAAAGAAAGACAAATACCATATGATTTCACTCATATGTAGAATTTAAGAAACCAAACAAATGAGCAAAGGGAAAAAACGAGAGATAGAGGCAAATCAAGAAACATACTCTTAAATACAGCGAAAAGACTGATGGTTAGCAGAGGGCAGGTGGGTTGGGAGATCGGTTAAACAGGTGATAAGGATTAAGGAGCACACTTGTGATGAGCACTGGGTATTGTATGGAAGTGCTGAATCACTATATTGTACACCTGAAACTAATATTACACTGTATGTTAACTAACTGGAATTTAAATGAAAAAACTTAAAAAGACTTCCAAATAAAATATATTTGGACTAAATTAGGTAATTGTTCACATTTTGAGTAATCTTACCCTTATAGAATCAGGCATTCTATAAAAACAGAATGTCTGTTGTATGAGAATGGGATAGGCTATAGACAAAATGAAACAAAAAATCAGTTCCTTTGTTTAAAATGTTTAATGATATTGCCATGCTTACCACTTAAGTTATTTAAAAAATATCTTCACTTTTCAACAGTAAACTGTGGTATTTCTGTGACTGTAACTATTTGCTGTTTTATACATTTCTCATTATTCACAGACCCAAACACACAGATACACAAAGAACAATTAATCAAGAAAAAAAAAACATTCTGAGTAAATAATAAATAATTCCCTTACATTTTTCATTCCCAATTTCTTCAATATTTTTGTCTTTAAAGGCTTAGACAGGTTCCCCCATTTCGTTTATGTTTTAAGGCTTACTGATTTACTATTCACTTCTGAATTGAGATAATTGATATTGATCTTTATGCCTTGTAGATTATCATTGTCTAGGAAGGAAGTTATTCTAAGGGTGGTATATCTGGAATAAATAGCATTCTTGGCAGAAAAAAAATCAATATTTAAACCTGAGGAAGAAGCTTTATTCTGTCTTGTTATTCGTAAAATGGTTGAACTGAAGACAGCATAAGTTGGGTAGTTACATCATATGAAGCTTTTTAAAGAGCTCAAAGTGCTTTGGACATGAGACACACTGAAAAAAGAAAAAAAAATAAAATAAAACAATAAAGAATGAGAAAGGAGTCATTTCAGCAGGTAATTACTTGACATAGAAAAGACCTAATCTGAAGTGGCCAGAGACTGGGTAAATCTTCAAAATCATTTTCAATGAACAAGGTGGCAAAGACATTTTACACTTTAGAAATATGAATGAGAACTCCTTTTTCAAAATTTGTTACGCATCTCCTTTCTCCAAAATGTGCCTCTTTTTTTTTTTATCAGAAAACAATTATTTCTAGATTCTGAATGAAGACATTGTTCTTCATGGTTCTTTCCCCCTCCATATACAATGATGAAAATGTTCAGTATTAAAAATAAAACATAGCCAAACAGTAAGTAATACTTCTACTTTTGTATTTGGACATATAAAATAGATACATAAACAAACAAATAAAAGGGTTAGCTAGGCAATTCTGAGATGTTCTTCCTAGTTCTCTGTAAAAATATAAATACCATGTCATAACCCACAGTAATTGCTACCAAGATATCATAAATAACCTATAAGTCAAATAATTATAACATTTTAGTATATGAGGGGCTTTAAATATGCATCTCAGTTCTCTCCAACTAAATCTCATCCAGGAGTGTTTCTTGATTATCATTTATGTGTGACATTATCTGTTTGGTGCACGTTGGCAAATTTTACTCTATTTGAGAAGCCTAATGCATTTGAGAAATTACATAAGAATTTAACTTAGAGAGTCATAACATTTAGAATAAGAAGGGGTAATAAAGATCACTCATCCTCACACTCACATTTTACAGAAGAACTCAGTTAGGCTTGGTGGATGTTCTAATGATCAAATAGTGTTACAAGAACGCCAGGAGCAACATTTTAATAGTAAGAATTAAATTATAACATAGATCTATCACAGAAATATTATCATAATTTCTTTGTCTTTCTTATCCTGGGCTGAGAGCAGAACAAGAAAATAAAAAATTAAAACAATATTGCTATTTATATGCACACTAAAGCAACTGAAATATACACTGACCTAAGAAATGATATAGTAAGACTAACATCATGATCACATGACTTAAAGCAATGGGTAAATGAAAAAGGAAAATAGGGAATCCCAAACTAGTACTAAGAATATCGGGCTTCCTATTATACCATACTACACTATACCAACAAATCAAAGTATATTTTTCACTATAGCTATCTTGACCTCCATAAATAAATTCAGTATTTGTCCTAAACATTTTATATGCATAGAAATTTTTATACTCTGGATACCATTTTGTTTACTTCAATCACAGCATATTCTCAAAGTGATAAAACTTTAAAATGTTACTATGTTTAATAAAGTTGCAATTTGCAATTAAAAATTTCATTTTGAGATCACTGCAGATCCATATGAAATTGTATAAAGGTAATAAAGAGAGATTCCATGTATCCTTTACCAAGTTTCCAATAATGGCAATGTCCTGAATGAGTTTTACATTATAGTCAAGATACAGAACTGTGCCATCACCACCTATTGTCCTTTTATAGCCACCTCCCTCCTCTCCACCATGTCTCTGATCCCTGGCAACCACTAACTTGTTCTTCATTTCCATAATTTTTAAAGTCAACTTTAACAAAAGGCATGGAGATAGAAATATTCAAAAGAAAAACTAAGCTTCTAAAGTAGCAAATGGTATTTTACATTATTGTTCTCTCAGCATAGAGTTCATATTCTCCTAAACTTTCTAAGTTAGTTTTTTAAATTATCTAGTGATACAGATTTATCAACTGATATTCCTTATTAAATAAGACTTCTTTATTGTTTATATTTTTCGTTAAATTTCAAAAATTTAACGGAAAATATTATGAAGGACAAAATCAGTAAGTTGGCGTTAGGAACCGGATCATGTTATTTCTCAGTGATGTGTCTTTGGAAAAATAAATTATCTCTTTGAGACTAGGCTTCCTCATGTAGAAAATTTCATGACTTATGGGAAGAGGTAAAAAGATCAACATGAACAGGAGTTCAGAAGTTCATTCCAGCCCTCACAGATGACTTTGAAAAGTTCAAGACTTCAGGGGACAAAATAAATGTAGATAAGGTGGAAACACCAAGTGAACTAAAATTAGAAGTAAAAACTGAAGATGTGACAGAATTGCTGCAATCTCATGATGAAGTTTTAAGAAGTTGTTTCTTAAGGACGGGCAAAGAAAGTGATTTCTTGAGGTGGAATCTACTCGTGGTGAAGATGTTGTGAAGACTGTTGAAATGGTTTGGGTGCCTGGGTGGCTCATGCGGTTAAGCATCTGCCTTCGGCTCAGGTCATGATTCCAGGGTCCTGGGATTGAGCCCCACATTGGGCTCCCTGCTCAGCAGGGAGTCTGCTTCTCCCTCTGCCTCCCACACTGCTCATTCTCTCTGTGTCTCTTTCTCAAATGAATAAATACAATCTTAAAGAAAAAAAAAAAAAGGAAGACCCTCTCCTTTAAAAAAAATTTTTTTGAAATGGCAACAAAGGATTTAATATTTCATAAACTTAGTAGATGAGGCAGCAGCAGGGTTTGAGATGACTGACTCCAATTTTGAAAGTTCTTCTGTGGGTAAAATGTTTTTTTTTAAAATGTTTTATTTATTTATTCATGAGAGTCAGAGAGAGAGAGAGAGAGAGGCAGAGGCAGAGGGAGAAGCAGGCTCCCCGTCCAGCAGGGAGCCCGATGTGGGACTCGATCCCAGGACCCTGGGATCATGACCTGAGCTGAAGGCAGACGCTCAACCATCTGAGCCACCCAGGCACCCCTTCTGTGGGTAAAATGTTATCAAGAAGTATCACATGCTGCAGAATAATTGTTTGTGAAAGGAAGAGTCAATCGATGTTGCAAACTTCATTGTGGTCTTATTTTCAGAAACTGCCACAGCCACCCCAGCCTTTAGCAACCACCATCCTGATCAGTCAGCAGCCATCAACATTGAGGCAAGACCGTCAACCAGCAAAAAGACTAATCTCTCTGAAAGCTCAGATGATAATTAGCATTTTTAAGCAATAAAATATTTTCAATTAAGGCATATACATTTTTAGACATAATGCACACTTAATAGACTAAAATATAGTAGAAACATAACTTTTATATGCAAATGGAAACCAAAAAAATTAATTTGCCTCACTTCGTGGCAAAAATCACTTCATTGCAATGGCCCAGAAGCAAACACACAGTATATCTGAAGTATGCCTGTAAGGTAGCCTCTTCCCTGTCGGTTCCTTTTTCCCTAGAGAGGGAACCTCCCAACATGATCTTACAATAAATGCCAGGGGAAACTAAATGAGGTTTGGAATTACTATTAGAGTAAGAGTTGCTAATATACCAGTTGCATATATATGTCCCAGATCCATCATTATTCTAGTTTCAAACTATAACAATTTAGGACTCTAGATAAGCAATAAAGCAGTACTTCTACTGTTACCAACTTTGAGTGAAGAAAAGAGATGTGAGTTATGGGTGAATCGGCAACTGTGAAGCAAAGTTGGTTATAACATACAGTTTTTTGTTTTTTTTTTTTAAGATTTTATTTAAAAGCCACCCAGGTGGCTCAGTGGGTTAAGCGTCTGCCTTCAGGTCAGGTCATGATCCCAGGGTCCTGGGATCCAGCCCCACATCAAGCAGCTCTTAAGGCAGCAGTGGTTGTGCTCTGAGGAATGTAGAGCTTCTGGGAAATCTGGTGCTCAGGAGACAAGATCAAAGAGAGCTGGTCCATGGCTCCATGACTCTTGTCTTTGAATACTGTAATAGCATGGCTACTAGAGGAAAATATTTTATTTATTTGATGGGGGGGAAGAGAAAGAGAGAGAGAGATCACAAGTAGGCAGAGTGGCAGGCAGAGGGAGAGGGAGAAGCAGGCTGCCTGCTGAGCAGAGAGCCCAATTCGGGGCTGGATCCCAGGATCCTGGGATCATGACTTGACCTGAAGGCAGATGATTAACTGGCTAAGCCACCCAGGCGCCCTGGTTATAACATATAGTTAACAAATACTACATAACATCTCTCTGTAAGTTAGTTACCTAACATGAGCTGTTTTCTTGACCATGAAACCATATGTGGATGGAGTTCAACTAACAAAAGTGACAGATATTGCCTAAATTTGGAACTGATAGTAAATCACTGGAATTCATTGAGCACATTTTATTGAGTATAGCCTACGTACTAAGAACAAGAAGGAAATAAAAAGTAACATGATTTTTATATTTTATACAGTAGAGATACATGCTACCTATGAAAATATCAATAAGACAAGCAAAAAGCAATATAAGAAGGATATAACTAGACACCTGGAAGTCAAAAGTAGGAAAGTTCAGTTCTAATGTACTGAGAAAGAATGGTGAAGAAGGAATCATTTGCAATGCATATTTACCGCTGGAGAGAATACTGACACGCAAAACTGCTGCAGGGATGAGAAGTGTAAGTGCAAGTTACAATGAATCCTCAGGAAATGGTGAATCAATCAGATTAAATGGAATAATATACTCATTTGGAAATGATTAGAAAAATGGTTTGGGGCAAGACTGTGAAATCCTTAAAAAAAAAAGGATGCGTTACTTTATTCCAAAAGCAATGGAAAACCGTTAAATAGATTTTGATCAAATAAATTTTACCCTTAGATTTGATCTCTATATAGCTAGCCCTAGGGTCAAGAGGAAGAATGGTTTGAAATTGGAGGGAGTTTTTAGTTATGGGAATTGCTAGAGAAACAAGACTAGGTATGATGAGGAAATAATGAAAGCCTAGCCTTGGACTGAAAACAGAAAATGAAGAGTAGTAACTGTTGTGTAAGTACCGGAGAACAGATCCATCATGGAGCCCCAGAAACCTTGCACATCTCCACATAATGCAGACATAGGCAAAGCTTAACCACTGATCCAAGTCTTGATATAATGTCCCGTGACTGTCCCTGGAACGTGGTGGGAGCAATGTTTGTCACCTTCCTATTGTGCAGAAGCACTCTCTTTATGGAAGGCTGCCACAAGGATATTTCCCTTCCACTTCCACTTCCCTTTCTGTCCCATCCTCTTTGGGGTATAAAACTGCTGGGCTGTAATCTAGAGCTGAGTACTAAATGATAAAACGACCTACTGCTCTTGTCATCTATCACCTGCTGCATCCGGTTTTGTGTCATTCTGTGGGACTAGGGGTGCAGGAAGCTGACACCAGCTCTTGCTTTCTGTATGTGTAATAAACTGTTTAACTCCATTTTTTAAAAATGAAGGAAAAGGATGAAGTCATTCTCAAAGAAATATGGAGTTAATAATTGAAGAAGGAGAAAGGAGAAAGTTGATGATGGATATGACTCAAGATTGAGGACTGTCAAAATGGCAAGTATTGCACAATATTTGGTGTTACTTCAGTGGAACTATGAGAACAGCTACTCGTGTTTCCCAGCTTGGAAAACTGATGTGAACATCCTGCAATATGGGGAAGGAGAATCAAATTACTAAAAAATTATCTTGAAGAGCAAGAAAAACTTAGAGTGAAAAAGAGGAAGGTGTAGAAATAAAGGAAGTTGAGAATGAAAACTCCAATATGAGAAAAACTAAATGGTAAGCTCGAAGAGCCATGATATTGAATATCTTAGTTATCATTTTATCCCCATGTGCATGCTACAAAGCACAATCGAGAAAATACACGTTACAGATTTTATGATTCTTACAAAAAGTATATGTACTCAAATATTTTGTTAATATTTGTTTACATTTGGCCACCCTATCCCTCTCTAATACACACACAGTGTGATTACCTTTTTCATAACATGTTTATGCATTTTGATAGATCTATTAAAAACTGAGTAAGGAAATAAAAATTGTATATAATACTAATATCATGAAATTTCATGCTATAATATAAATGTACTTTACAGCAGTTATCTGTAATAACTGCTATAGGCAGAAACCTTTTGCAATCTTTGTTTTTTATAATAAATAACATTTTTAATGAGTTTTAGGAAAACTTTAAATCATATTATTCCAACATTCATTGATATTAATGAATATCAAGTGAGCGCTGTCAAGTATGAGCTCAGCAATACTCATCAGTACTAAAACCTTCAATAAGTAGTTACTTTTATGACTTTCTTGTTAGTAATTAAAAATAAATGTTTCAGATTTTTATATTTTTACTAAAATATTTAATACATATTAATCATTATCTTTGACTTCAAAACACATTACCTTGTATCTAGACAGTAGATGTCTTTCCAAAGAAGCCTTACATTCAAGTGTTGAAGTGAAAACAAAGAGAAGTCAGTAACAAAGCCTGCACGTGACAATGCATTCTGGTATATGAGAGGACTTCCAGGAAAAAAAACCCATTCATACTTTCAGTAAGGCAAAATCTAAAAGTCAGTTTTTCTCACTTGACAGTAGATCAGCATAATCAAAGTAAAGTCCTCTTTGGAGAACTGTGGACATAATGGAAAAGAAAGTCATATATTTATCATGCTGTAATAGAATATTTTGTAATAACATACATTTTGAAGCATTGCCAAGGCTTTTGTGAGAAGTAATGGAAATGCTGCATTAGTATGAATAAGAAAGGATGATTCTCTCTAGCAATAAAATGAATGATAGAATTCTTTATTACCATTGCCAGAAAATTTATACTGACAAGTATACCCATATAATTCATGGCATGACACAGAACATTATATTGTCTTGTCAAATAAGGGAGTATTTTAATTTCAGATAAATTGTACTTTATAAGCTGGTACAATCTTCATAGATCATTGATCAAATTTCTAATAATTAAGACTAATTTTTAAAAGTTAGACATGAGTTTTCAAATATGCTGATTTTGAAACAAAAACAAAAACAAACAAACAAAACCCCTTTAACTGGTAGCCATGATTTTAAGATTAGAATCTGGAGAATTTAAAAAGTGAGATTCCTGGGCGCCTGGGTGGCTCAGTTGGTTAAGTGACTGCCTTTGGCTCAGGTCATGATCCAGGAGTCCTGGGATCTAGTCCCACATCGGGCTCCCTGCTCGGCGGGGGGTCTGCTTCTCCCTCTGAGCCTCTTCCCTCTCGTGCTCTCTGTCTCTCACTCTCTCTCTCTAAAACAAATAAATAAAATCTTTAAGAATAAATAAATAAATAAAAATAAAAAGTGAGATTCCTTATTAGAAGAGGCTTTTTTTGGTAACATTAACTTCTAAAGACTAAAGATGCCTCACACTTTGATTAGTTTATGGAAGAAAAATAATTTTGACGTACTCCACTTAGCAAGAATTGTACATGAGAATTATGGTGTTTGTTAAGATATTTTAAGCAATTATTTTGCCTGAATCATCCATTGGATGCTATTAAGAGAAGTAATTCATTAAGTGGTCTCACTCTGATTCAATAGGTTTGAATCAGTAAAGGAGGAATTACAAAAAACAATGATATGTTGAAATAGATTTTCATGTTTTTTTCCATAAGAACATCGAAATGAGATATTTCATGATCAAAAGTATCTTATAACTAACTATATCTGCTTTATAATAAATCTCATTCAGATTTAAAATATTTACTGAGTAATAGGCTGGAATCCAGAGCAAAAATAATTTAAAGCTCAAAAAAATCAATTTGAGGAGCACTTGGCTGGCTCAGTCAGTACAGCATGCCAGTCTTGATGTTGGGGCTTGTGAGTTCAAGCACTACATTGTGTATAGAGATTATTAAAAATAAAATCTTTAGGGCCACCTGGGTGGCTCAGTTGGTTAAGCACCTGACTTGATATCAGCTCAGGTCATAATCTCAGGGTCATGGGATTACCCCTCGTCAGGCCTCCCGCTCAGCAGGGAGTCTGCTTGAGATTCTCTCTTCCTCTCCCTTTGCCCCTCCCCCTGAACTCACGAACCCCTGAACGTGAGTTCACTCTCTCTCAAAATAAACAAATAAATAAATCTTTAAAAATAAAATAAAATAAAATCTTTAAGAAAATCAATTTGAGAACTTTACTACTATCGATAAATAAAAGGAAAAATGTTGGTAACATTTTATCTGTTAAGCTACCTAGCTCTTACACTAAAAACAAAACAAAACAAAACAAAACGTTATTTTTATAGTTCTTATTTGGCAAATGTTGATTTTTATAACTTCATATACACATTTCGATGTCAAGTTTTAATGAGACAAATAGAAATCCTTCAAGATATCAAATCATTTTAGACTTGAAAAACATAATCTTGAAATAAGATTATTTCAGCAACATTCATAAAGACAATAAGATGCCATAAGTCAAAGTAGAAAGGGCAGTATTAGGATAGATAATATGATGAGTAAATTATGAATTATTCTTATCAAAATGATCATGGAGTATTGGTGAACGTATTTCATGTTTCAAGATAAACACTTTATGAGTGCTCCTTGTCTAAATCTCAAAAAAATCACTGTCAAGTTAGTAAAAAGTTAAATCCCAACCATTTTTAATTATGGCAAACAAAATATTTGATGATATGTATTTGTAAACATTTCCTCAAATGCTGTGATATATTGTATATGATCCATTATCATCCAAAAATCTAGGTTAACACTTTTTAAATTCATCATTATAAAAGAAGGAGCTGTTTTATGTAGTCTATCAGAGACATATATTATCAGCCTTTAATGACTGCCATTGTGTTTTGGAAATAAACACTAGCACAGTACACTTCCAACATTTTATTGATGCTTTTGTGCAACAATATAAATGACAACTATTGTCTCTGAGAGTAACTTCAAGGAAACTGAAGCATGATGGGTGTGCTAAGTGAAATAATGGGTCCAACAATGTCCATGATAAAATGCATAGAACCTATGAATATGTTAGATTAGATGGCAAAGGGGAATTAAAGTTGCTAATCTACTGAGGTAAAAAAAGGACCTTTTTTTTTTTTTTAGATTATCTAGGTGGGCCCAATGTAATTACAAGGGTTTTTTTAAAAATAAAAGTGGAGGCAAAAGAAGAGTCAGGGTCAGAAAGATGTAATGAAAGAAAGCCTCAACTGGCCACTGCTGGTTTTGAAGATGGAAATGACCCAGCAGCCAAAGAATGAGTAGCTTCTAGGAGCTGGAAAATACAGGGAAATGGATTTTCCCTAATACCTCCAAAAAGGAACATAATCCTAAATATATCTGGATTTTTAGACCAATGAGGCTCATGTCAAATTTCCGATCTACAGAAATAGAAGATAATAAAGGTATTTTATTTTAAGCCACTAAATTTGCAGTAATTTGTTATGGTAGCAAAAGAAAACTAGTAAACTTGGCATATATATATAAACTAGCACAGTCTATTAATTCATGCCTTCTTCTTTTCTCACCCTTTTTTTTTAACATTAATACCTTGTGAACCTAAGTTCTCAATGCTATTTTTTGAGTCTCTTAATCATTGCTGATGTGGTTAACGTGTATATATGTATGCAGACACATAGACACATACAAACCTATGCATTAAATTGTTATATATGTGTATGTATGTGTATATGTGTATGTATTTCAAAGGTTCATTTGCAATTCTTTCTTTCAGGTTGATTATGCGAAAGTTGAATTTAGCTAAGAGTAGCCATTCTGAAACTGAAAAAGTTGTAGTAAAAACCAAATGTTAAATTTAATTCTCTTCTTTGATATTCACATATGCATAGATGTGTAAAGAGAGGGAGAGAGGGAGAAAAAGAGAACCTAAATGTCCACAAGTGCTGAGGATTAAGAAATAAATAAAGCCATATCAAATATTCAAGTCTTGAAAGGGAAACAGATAAGTAAATAAAATAAATAATACAATAAGTTACTGATAAAAGTAAATTTATCAGTAATTATACGTTAAGGGTAGCAGGACCGGGAAATAGAGTTTTCTAGACATGACTGGGTACTGTTTTTACAGAGAATCTGGATTATTCTGGCTTGGTCTCTTACTAATTGTATGATCTAAAACAAATGATGTAGCTTCTCAGAACCATTTCCTATTTCTGTTGGAATAAAAATAGTATAAAACCTGGGTTTTAATTTTTGCTCTATCATTAATTATGTAGGTGATATTAGATAACCATCCACATCTCTATAGTCATTTCCTTATTAGTAAAATGAAAACCTTTGATTACGTGAGCTATTTTTCCGCTGTTGTTCAGTCAGCCTATGATTTAATTGGGTGTCTGACTTACAAATAAATCCCATTTATTAGTAAGAGCAGAGCCTCCTATCCCTCCATCGCTTCTTCTCCACTCCCCACCAAAAACACACCTCCACATACTTCCCCCTGGTTGTGGCATTCTTAGAACCATAAAGACAGAGGCAGATTTATCATGCAGGTACTTAGATGTATTTATTCAGTTGCTAGATATCCCAGAAGTATGGCTGCTTAAACTGAGTGCCCAACAAAGCAAAACCAAATTGCATTTGAAAATTCTCCTTTTTTAAGATTCCTAATTTCTCAATAAAACCCACACAAAAACACAAAGGCAAGCTACGATGATTTCATAGGGATAGTCTAAAAATCTTTCCTTGAAACATAATGCAAACATGTATTTGTTTTAAGCAGTAAGAAAACAAATCCAAGGCTCAATGCTAGATTTCCTAAATATCCCCTGGGAAATGACACAAACCTTAAATGTCACTGTTTAACACTTAACAGAACCACTAGCCCATCTTTGTTTTGTTAAATAAGTACACACAGTGAAAAGTGTCCTCCTTGCCCTCCGCAGAGGTTAAATAATGATCATTCAAAGACATCAAGCCCTGATCCCTGGGAACCTAAATGTTATTATACAAGGAAACAGAATCTTTGCAGATGTAATTAAGGATCCTGAAAAAGGGAAATCATCCTGGATTATCCAGATGAGCCCTAAATCCAATCACAAGTGTCTTTGTAAAAGAGAGATCAGACATACACAGAAGAGGAGAAGGCAATGTGACCATAAGCCACAGATTGGAGTTATGTGACCCCAAGCAAAGAAATGCAGTCAGTCACTGAAAGCTGAAAGAGGCAAGAAACAAATTGTTACACCTTCAGAGAAAGACTATAGTCCTACAGACATCTCGTGATTTCTGTTCTAGAACCTGAAGTTGAACTTCTAGTCTTCAGAATGTGAGAGAGTAAGTTCTAAGTTACTAAGTTTGTGCAATTTTTTACTGTAGCCACAGGAAACTATTCCACCCCCCAAAAGAGATCTGCATATTCTTATAATATTTAGCAAATTCATTTTCTTAGATGACTTATACATGATAGTTTCTAATATAAGAACTGAAGTTATACTTTAAAAACAAAACAGAAAAATATTTAACTTAATAGTCATTTAGCATTTAAAAATAGGATAATAAATGTGTTTCCTTTCAGAAAATGCTTAGATATTATTTATCCACATTCTCTAGTTTGTAAATCATTCCTAGAACAACTATAACTTTTTAGAAGGTTTTTCTAGTACTCTAGGCTAATGAGGTAAGATTTAGTTGGCATTTAATATCATCACATTGTAGATTAGTACATAAAATATAATATAAATTCACTGTAGTGTTTAAGAACAAGGAGAAAGATTTGTGTAATTTATAATGACTTACCAAACTATAATATTAAGGTCATTTTGAATATACAAATTTAATGACAATAGCTTTAAAGACTCATGGAAAAATTACCCAATCCAATTACTATGACAATAGTTTCCTTATTTATATAAATTCTTAATTTTAGGATAGTTTTATTTATTTTATTTTTTTAAAGATTTTATTTATTTGAGAGAGAGAGAGAATGAGAAATAGAGAGCACGAGAGGGAAGAGGGTCCGAGGGAGAAGCAGACTCCCCGCTGAGCGGGGAGCCCGATGCGGGACTCGATCCCGGGACTCCAGGATCATGACCTGAGCCGAAGGCAGTTGCTTAACCAACTGAGCCACCCAGGCGCCCAGGATAGTTTTAGATATATAGAAAAAAATGGCAAAGATAGTACAGAGTTCCATTACGCCCCATATCCAATTCCCTATCATTAACATCTCACATTATAATGGTACACTTGCCAAGATTAATGAACCAATATCGATATGTTATTAAGTAAAGGCCATACTTTATTGGCATTTCCTTAGTTTTTACCTAATGTTTACCTAATTGCTAAAAATTAATGCTGAGGAAAATTAAAGCATATGTAAATAAAATGGAGAGATATTCACATTCATGAATGGAACACTCAATATTATTAGGATGTCAAGTCTTGATCTACTGATTGAATGTAATCCCAAACAAAATCCCAATAAATTATTTGTAGTTTTAAAATTCATGTGGAAAGGCAAAATTCCTAGCATAGCCAATGCAATACTAAGAAAGAAGAAAAAACTGGAGATGTCATCTTGATTTTAAGGGTAATTATAAAGGTACAGTAATCAAAATGGTGTGGTATGGCTGAAAAACAGACACAAAGATCAATGGAGCATAATCAAAAGTCCTGAAATAGACTCACAGAAATATAGTCAACTGATTTTTGATGAAGGTGCAAAGAAGAAATGATAATCTTTACAACATATGGTGGGGGGGGGAAGAACACACAGACCTTACACTTTTCACAAAAATTAAATCAAAATGGATTAGAGACTTACATGTAAAATGCAAAACTTTAACACTTCTAGAACAAAACAAGAGAAAGTCTACATGACCTAGGTTTTGTGATGAGTTTGATACAACACCAAAAGTACAATCTATGATAAAAATCACCAATAAGCTGGGCCTTACTAATTTCACTAGTAAGTGGGGCCTTATTAATGTCATGTATTTTTATATTTTCACTTCCAGTATTTATTCATAATCTTATCTACTTTCAATAGATATATATTTTATACAATATGTGTTCTTGCTCCCACTATTAGCATATATTTTTCTATATCATTATGTAGCCTTTGTGGGATTGAGATATTCGTTTACCTAATTTAATTACTTTTAAATGCAAGTGTAGAAAAATATTTAACAACTGCTAGACCAAAATATGATAAATATCCTATGTATACGTAAGTCAGGTTCAAGAGAACTGTAATCATAAAATTGTGGAAATTCTAGTATTTCTTTCACTAGAACATTCATAGTATATCAAACACTTGTATATATGATTAGTTCAAAATTAATGACTGCAACTCTCTTGTTACAGTTATTATCAAATACTGATTAGAAGAACACTTTTGTAAGACCAAGATGACTGAAAATGTTTCCCTAGAGAGTGAAAGTAACTGTGAGATCACAGATCTAAATGCAAAAGTGGTGCTGGATAATGTTTTATACTACACAGGGGTTTTGTCTCAAGAGAAAAATGATGAGACTCTAAACATCTGTTGAATTTTAGGAATAATTTCAAATGTGTCTCAAGTGAGACACTCATGTTGACATCAAGTGGCACTGTGGCATTGGTGTAAAGAGCATGGATGTTAATAATACTTGGGATGAAGTCCAGATTTTGCCACATGCTAGCTGGGTGACATTCTTTCTGTGCCTCAGTTTAGGCATTTCAAAACAGGAGATTTTTCAGGAGGATACTTTGGACTAAATAAGGGAATGTGTGCTGTGTAGGTAATAAATATGAACTACCATAGTCATTATCATTTGTAGCATATTTATATGTAATATACAATATACACTCAAAGTGCAAATACCTAAACATACGAACTTAAAATAGCCAAAACTTACTAATTTATGGTCCTTTAAACATTAAGGGCACCTCATTTCATGTACACACACACACATCATGAAAAAGCAAAATATCCTCAATGTGATGTGATTCCAAGTAAATTAGCACTTTCTATTGCAATTTAAGACCTACATATACTATTGAAAAAGTTATGTGCATACACTGGCAGATAAGAATGCATTTCCCAGAAAATAATTTGATTTTCTAAGATTCTTTTTTTTTTTTGTAAAGATTTTTATTTATTTATTTGACAGAGAGAGAGACACAGCGAGAGAGAGGGAACACAAGCAGGGGGAGTGGGCGAGGGAGAAGAAGGTTTCCCACGGAGCAGGGAGCCCAATGCGGGGCTCGATCCCAGTACCCTAGGATCATGACCTGAGCTGAAGGCAGATGCTTAACGACTGAGCCACCCAGGCGCCCTTGATTTTCTAAGATTCTTATGTTAACTTAGTAAATTAGAATTTTGGTGATATGCCTATATTAATTGCCATTGAAAAAAATATTTTACAATATTAAAAAAAAAATATATATATATCCTAAATTGTGGCCTTTGTGGTTTTTTAAAAAATGTTTTAAGACTATTTCTTAGTGCAGTTTGAGGTTCACAGCAAAACTGACAGGAGGTACAGAGATTTCCCATATATTAGCTGCCCTCCCGCATGCACAGCCTGCCCCCATTACCAACAACCTCCACTAGAGGGTACATTTGCTACAACTGACGAGCCTGCCTTGATAACTAGATAATCACCCAATGTCCACATTTCACATTTTAGTTCACTCTTGGTTTTGCACATTGTATGAGTCTGGACAAATGTATACTGACATATATCTATTATTATGGAGTATAGAGTATTTTCACTGTCCTAAAAATCCTCTGCATTCTGCCTGTTCATCCTTTCCCCCAGTGCAAAAACCTCTGCCAAACACTGACCTTTTTTACTGTCTGTGGTATTGCCTTTTCCAGAACGTCATATAGTTGGGATATACAGTATGTAGCCTTTTCATATTAGTTTCTTTCATTTAGTAGAACATAGTTAAGGGTCCTCTATGTCTTTTCATGCTTGATAGCTTACTTCTTTACAGACCTGAATAATATTCCATTGTCTGGATGTACCACAGTTTATCTATTCATCTACTGTCGTACATTTTGGTGGCTTCCAGGTTTTGACAATCATGAGTAAAACTGCTATAAACATTTCTGTGCAGGTTTTTGCATGGTTTTAACTCCTTTGTGTAAATGGAAACCCGTGTGATTGCTGGATCATATAGTAAGAATACGTTTTAATGTTGTAAGAAACTACAAAACTCTATTCTGAAGTGGCTGTACCATTTTAAATTTCCTCCAGCAAGGATTGAAAGGGCCTGTTGCTCCATATCATCACCAGCACCTGGTGTCCTCAGTGTTCTGGGTTTTGACCATTTTAAGTTATAATGGCATTTCATGGTTGTTTTAATTTGTATTTCCCTGATGAGTATGATAGGAAGCATCCTTTCATTGGCTTATTTGCCATCTGTATATCTTTTTAAATGATATTTCTCTCCATCTGTTCAGGCTACTATAGGAAAAATACTATAGACTGGGTTTCTTAAACAACAATTATTTCACATAACTCTGGAGGCTGGGAAATCCAAGACCAAGGTTCCAGATTTGGTGTCTTGTGAGAGTCAATTTGCTGGTTCACAGATGGCCATCATCTTCTCAGTGAGTCCTCGCATGGTAGGATGGGGAAGAGAGTTCTCTGGAGAATCTTTTATAAGAGCATGAATTTCATTTATGGGGACTCTACTGATCACCTCCCCAAAGCTCCACCTCGGAATACCATCACATTGGGGATTAGGTTTCAACATATGCATTTGGGGGATAGTTAAGGTCTTTGGCCCATTTTTTAATTGGGTTCTTTGTTTTCTTATTGTTGAGTTCTAAGAGTTCTTCACATATTTGGTATCAAAGACTTTTAGCAAAAGTGACTTTTGCAAATATTTTCTCCCAGTCTGCGGCTTGTCTCCTCATTCTCATGACACTGTCTTGTGTAGAGTTTTTTTTTTTTTAATTTTAATGAAGACCAACTTCTTTCTTTCTTTCATGGATTGTGCCTTTGGTGTTATATCCAAAGAGTCATCACCATACCAAGGTTGTCCCCTAAGCCATCTTGTAGGAGTTTTATAGTTTGGTGTTTTCCATTTAGATCTATGATCAATATAGAGTCAATTTTTGTGAAGGGTATAAGATCTGTGTTCAGATTAATTTTTTATTGCATGTAGATGTCCAGTTGTTCTAGCACCACCTGTTGAAGAGACCATCTTTGCTCCACTGTATTGCCTTTACTTCTTTGTCAAAGATCAGTTGATGATATTTATGTGGATCTAATTTGGGGCTCTCTATTCTGTTCCATTGATCTAATTGTCAATACCACTGCATCTTGATAACTGTAGCTTTATAGCAGGTCTTTAAGTTGTATAGTGTCAGTCTTTCAACTTTATTTTACTTCGGTATTATGTAGGCTCTTCTGGCTCTTTTGCACATAAATATTTTTAATTGTATCATTCATTAAAAATATTTCTACATGGAGGGGCACCTGGATGGCTCAGTTGGTTGAACATCCAGCTCTTAGTTTTGGCTCAGGTCATGATCTCATGGGTCTTGAGATCAAGCCCTGCATCTAGCTCCATGCTCAGTGGGGAGTCTGCTTGAAGAGTCTCTCCCTCTGCCCCCCTGACACCAACTCGCGTGTACTCACACTCTCGCTGTCTCTCTAAAGTGAAGAAATAAATAAATAAATAAATCTTTAAAAATATTTCTAAAAAAATAATTTTTACACTATATTATACAAAAAAATTAATGATAGTCATTTTCACTGGAAATGATTTGCAGTTCTTTATTCTCTCTCTCCCCCTCTCTCACTCTAGTTCTCATTCTTGTGCTTACTCCTGTTCCTTCTGAAACAAATAGGCATGCCCACACTGATTTATTAAAACAGGTAAAATGAGGAACACCAATTTTTTGACTATTTAAACTTAATACCTAATAGTTATAAATACTATCAGAAATGCTGAAACAAATAAATACATTTCTCTACAGAGAAAGACTAGCTTTCTAGGTGCATGTGTGCTCAGACCCATACAAAGACACAGACTGGAAGAAAGATAACTTTATACTTTCCTGATGTTGGTCTAATGCTAATGTTAGGATGTTGAGTAATTAAAAGAAGGAGATGTGGCTATATCTTACACTCTGCTGTCTTTCACATACTTTCTAAAGAAGAAAGTAAATTTTCTCCCTTGTCAGAATGCTTACCAGTGTGTGGCTTTATTTAATAGCCAAAGATATTAAATATATCTTTTATAAATCATAAAATCACTAGATAGTAAGATAACCAAATTCTGATAGTCATGCATCATACTTTTTAAATGACCACTATGTTTATAGAAATACAATTGTCCTACAGACTAACATCTGAGCTTTAAAAACATGTAAGTCCCATATCAACAAACTGGTTGCAAGAATCTAAATTGGTTGCAAGAATTTAAATTATGTAGCTTTTGTGAGATGCTTTGCTCCTTTACACTTTGCCAAAGCTGAGACATAGAAAAAGCAAACCACGTGGCTTCAACTGCACTTGAAATTTGTATTTTGAATAAGACTAGTTACATTTACCTAGATTTAGATTGGTTAGAGAAAATCTGAGATTTTGACTTGACAAACAGCTATTGCCCCAAGAGATACGGCGATTAATCCAGGTTGCTCATAGAATATTTGTGTACCAGATGCCATAATATTTCCCAGGTAGAAGAAAAGCTCCCCAAATAATAGAGAACTACATATAAGAGGGTAACTGATTAAGCGGGGCTTGTAGACCTTCAAAATAGCATGCGGCTGTTAATTATTTAGGAAGATGTAACTAGATAAATTAAAAAGGAATACAGTGTATCTTTAACGAGCAACATTTTCCTGCCGTAAAATGTGAAATTGGTTCCAATAATTGACTAAAATCTCCTGGTTACTAAAATCGCCAGGTGTATTTGACTTTACAGTTTATAAAGGAGGTGGACAAAGGAAAGGAATAGTTTTTCATGACAGAGTACCATTAAATAATTTATTAAAAGAGAAAGTACAATACCAGAAACTGCGTGCCATCATATCTTGAGTGAAACAGAGAAAGTCCTATATGCAACTAATGAATCATTGAACATTATACCAAAAACAAATGATGCATTATATGTTGGATAATTGAATTTAAATAAAAAAAAAGATCAACAATACCAAAAAAAAGAAGAAATTCCTATAAATTGAAACTATACTAACTGTTCCCCCATAATGAGTACAGACTTTAAAAAAATACTATTTCAGTAACAAACTACTTTTAAGGTTCAACTGCAGTGGAGATTATTCCAGTCTCTATTTTTTTATTTAATTTCTATTCCCACTTTTCTTTGGATGGCCAGTTGTGTTAGGGACATGATTATTTACCGTGAAATTTCACTTAGAAGTTATTTTAAAAACCAGGTCTTCAACATTATTATGAAAGATTTAAATGCTAATTTAAACAAATTAAAATGTCCTCGCAACTATTATTACTGCCTACCAGAGGCCTGATGTATTTTTCCCTTTCTTGTATCAGCTCTCTAATCTTTGCTTCAGGGAGTATTCTGCAAGACAACTCAAGCTGCTGAGAGCTTCTGCTTTAGAATCCGCACGTGGAGTGTTTTCTCTGTGTGTGTTTGCTGTAAATAATTAATGGGTCTAAGTGATTCTAGATTGGCAATATGCAATGTGATATTCACTATCTTAATCTCCTTATCTCCTTGGATTAAGCAGAGGCTGCCCCATGGGGCTTCTGGCCCCTGGAAACAAAGCATAATAATGCACATGAAAATTGCTTACTTAATCAGTAGTCTCAGAGAGGGCTGTGAAAGTTAACATCATAAGAATCCCAGGAAATAGGTTATTATTATGACTTTATTAGAGATAAGGCTAAAACTTCACACATTATCCAATTTTTTAGGGTTACAAAGAAAAATAGGAATTGGAAAGTGATATTTCCTTTTGCTTGTATTAATGATACAATGAAAATTAAACTTGCATCTGTCATGCATTTGAGTTTTTCATTGACGGTAGTGAAGCCATAAAGGTTATTTGCAGTATGTAGACCTCTATAAGACTGTGTGTGTCTTCACCCTGCAAATAATGAAAGGGGATGAAGTGGATGTAGGAGAGGAAAAGAACTGAAACTAAGGAGACTCACAGAATGTTAGGCCTTGCACCAACACTGTGAAGAGATGTAGGATTCCAGGCTGGGTATATTGGACTAAAACTATATACTCTATACCATATCTCTGTGTGAAAATAGGAGATTTGTATAAAACACTTTTCTATTTTCAGCTCATGGGAAGAAGGCTTAAAGAGAGATTGTCACAGAAAAGACTAACGTATTAGTGAAAAGTCTAAATCTAGATTACTTAGAATGAAAGAAGACATACTGAGCTTACTTGAAATTACAAATCCTTAATTTTGTAAAAGGGAATGCTAAATGGTTAAGGATCAGGTGGCGGACTGTCACATTATTGTACCAGCAAAGGAAAGAACCAAAAATTTTACTCAGACATGAAAGAGAAATGAAACATGGGGCTTGAACTCATGACCCCAAGATCAAGAGTTGCATGCACTACAACTGTGAGAGCCAGGCACCCTTATAATTCTGATAGAAATGCTAGTGTAACTGAAGCAGAGATGAAATAATAGAATTTTAAAATATATTTAACTATCATTTTTTATGTTTAACATTATCACACTGAAATGGCAGCCACAGAATATCATTTATTAAACAATAGATTTTTCCTCACCTCCATTTATGTTTAAATATAGCTCTACAAAACTAATAGCTTATTTATAAACTGAATATATTCTATTTTTGATTGACATGCTTTCAGAAAATCCATTTTACTTGAATTGACAAAAACTATAAACTGCTCTGACCTAAAGCTCAGATATGAAAGAGTGTTGTTAAAGATATTTAGCACTGAGTTAAGTTTTTCTTCCTGATATCATGAAAATTCAAAAATCATTGGAAAGGGAAGAGTGCTAGATAAAAAATTACTTTTAATAGTGTATGTCAGAAAAAAATATTAAAGATTTTTAATTTTAAATACTCCATAGAGTTTTCTTTTCTAAAAATGAAGGGTAATTTGTACCTTAATATTAAGTTAGATTTGTTTTGGAAAATTTATTGTTGGGTAGGATTACAGATATGAATTTAAATGTGTTGATATGAAATCTGACCTAGTTTCACACTTGGGCAAGTCCACTTATAATAAGTGTAGTGACTTACACAAAAACATTTTTACTACATAATATAAAAATGTTGGGATCTCCAAATGATTGCTATTTCATCAAATGATTTCAACATGTAAATCACTATTGTATCTAACCTAGAAAACTCAAGTGAACTCCCTTCTGAAATAAGGTTTTCACCAATATGAGGCTTCCTCAGTGCACCAGAAAAAATGTGGCTCAGTCTATGAGAAACCCAAAGTTATTCAGGTACCAGGTAAGTGTGCCTGAATTCGTTTAGGGAAGCTTTTCCTATGATAACACTATTATGGATCACAGAAAAGAGACTAGTAACCTAAAACCATGCAAATTATGATACCAATTTTCATGCTCTGTTAAAAAAAATACTGAGACACCTAAATAAGAAAGTCATATTTTGTACATAGCTACCATACTTGTGTATTGTATTCCTGTCCTTCCTCATTCTACTCTCCAACCCACGGGCACTTTTGGAATGCAAGTCTAGATGTGATAGACAAGACTGAATAAGTGATTAAAGATGCCTTGATAGACCTGATAAATTCATCCTATGGGGGGAAAAAAAGGAAAACATTCCCATCAATGGAATAAATGGAGAGATGAACTCCTTGAAGAATGAAAATTTTCACATTTATTTTAAACTCACATATAACTAAACATTTAGCATGTTTGAATAGCACCTAGATTAACTACTTTTGCAGGTGAGAAGTAATTCACTTTTTTTCTTATCTCCAAGGAAATTTTGTATTCCACATTATAGACTTTTCACCTGCAAATCTGATTTCAAAAATTACTTCTTAATGAGTAAGAGACAAGGAAAATATAATGATCTTTGACTGAAAGTATTAGCTTCCATTTTCTTCCAAATTTAGAGAACGAGACTAATCCACTTGCTTATTGCCAATTTGGAATATAAATTTTTCTCTTCTCTCTTGTAAAAGTCTGTCATGGTAATTTACATACCATATAGAAACACATTAACCTTTCCATCACACAATGACAATCTTTAAAGCACTCTTGTTATAAACATTCACCTGCTATAATAAAAACGAAAGAAATCATGAACTGGTGATTGCAACCATGACTTAGTAAAATCATAAGCAAATAGCAGGGTATGTTGCTTTTTGATTATTACAATAACTAGAATTATAGTACTTATAAACATTTTTTCCTTTATAAACAGTTCTCAATGATACGTTTATTTTCTTTCTCCTTATAGTTCAATAGCATTAGTCCCACACTCCATTGAAAAAGCCCAATAGGCAGGGAAAATAACTTTAAAGCAACCTATTGAGATGCTGAAGCCAAAGTATCAGCTGGAATGGTATACACTTGGACAGTCATAACTATGATAGTAAAGAAACAGGCCATGCCTGACTTGCTGTTGATATAACCATAAGCTGGCAAGACATTCCTCAAGAGCCACACAACCTTCTATCATTCAAGATTCGTGGAGGACAGATGTTTTCCATCAGTGTGATGGTATTTTTACACTGCTTTCATTAAACTGTCATTTCTTAAACTGCTTCAATTTCAGGCCCTTTTATCACTTTGTTAGTTTTAATGCATCTCTCTGTACCTTGGGTGACAGGAAAGTAGCCCTGACTTTATAACTGTGTGTATACTTGCCAAAGATTGGGCCATACACACTCACAGTAGCCCTCTGTGGAACTGTACCTAATTGTAAAGTGAAAGCAATACTGGAACAAGCAGCAGCATAAAGATCGCTAGTTATTCATGGCGTGGAGACTGAGAAATATTATGTATGTATTAAAATGCTTTGAAGTGAAACATTTATGCAACTCACTTTGAAGGAATCAATAACTTTGATATATTAGTGTAGTTGAAAATATTGTTCATTTAAGAGAAATGGATGTAATACAGAAATAAAATGGATGCTCAAAGCCAACAGCTATCTGGAAAACTAGAAAACACCCTCAGTACAATTGAACTAAATGATCCTTTCTAAAAAAGTTCCTCCTTCATGCAAAAGTTAAAGGTATGCACTTTATATCATTTTATTACTAAATGACACTACTTGAATTTCCTCATTTAGATGTTTTTATCTTATTTTATTTTATTGTTGAATGAATTGTGAGACAGAACCATCAGGACGCTGGTTCAAACATAGGCTTAAAAGGAGGAATTCATTCCTAAACTATAATTATTAGAGAATGGTGGATATGTATCACACATATGGACAGAGACAATAAAGAAAACCTGTTATACATCAGCTCATTCTAATTTTTTGCTGATTTCTCCTGCACCCTTGTGAGAAAATCAGGAATAAAAATTCTCAGATGGTTGTTTCAGAATGAAGTGAAAATCCCCTGAATTTGTGATCTGGCTGCACATGTTTTAGAGAGTTATAAAAGATAAAAATTAAGAGAAGACTATGTTTAAATGTTAAAAGGTGTGCATTTAGAATTCCTGAAATTAATATAAAGATAATAAATTACATTCTTGATCACTGTGAAGAGTCATTATCTGAAATTTTTTTCACTGACACTTCACTTTTCCTTGCAAATCACACTTCCTGGTTATTATCACAAAAATGAGTGTAGTTGTTAATGTGGACATTAACACATTAATCTGATCTTTCGGTAATAAATTTGTATTCCATTAAAAAGAACAGACTGTAAATTAGAGGTCAGTGAGATATTATCACAATATGAATTAAGTTCTTTGAAATTCATTTTCTAGGTTATGTTTTGGTTGTACTGAATGTTTCTAAAAGCAAACGAAATTTTGTGATGGTTACGTATTTGCTAAGTAGGCACTAAACAAATAATCAAGAAATTATCTCTATGAAAAAAGAAGATGCCTTTTTCCTATACTTACTAATGTACACCTCACAATATGAAATTTAATTAGTGGAATTCAATAATTCACAAAGCTGGTAAAAGAATGATAATGGACAATCACAGCCTAAGCACAGGGACAATATGCACATATATTTCATTAATGGAATTAATTTAGAATTGTAATTAAATAGATTACTTACTAGCCCACACTATAATTTCATTAAACTAAATGATAAAGCTTCATCAACAAGCATCAATTAAAGAACCTTCCCAATTGTGGCATACATTGTACAGTTTCACACATTCAAAATGGACCGACAAGTTTTAAAAAAAAGGATCCTTCTTTTACCATCTATGTTCAGGAAGTTTTTATGCAAAGCAGTTAATAAATCTAAAACATAGTTTCACACCAAGAGAATTATTAAAATTGCTCAAAATTTTATAAAACTAAACTACCAGTAAGTATACAGAGAATTTAAAAATTATTCTCCTGTGTATTCCCTGTCTAAATTTAAAACAATGTGTGTGTATGTATGTGTGTATATTTGCACAAGAAAAACTCTGATATGTATATTTCCTTCATTTATTGACTGTTTACTATGTGTCAAGTCCTGTCATAGGTGCTGGGGACAAATAATAAAAGAATTCGACACATATAATGCTTATCCTCACAGAATGTACTATTTTGAATTCTGTAGAAAATTTGTGAAGATGAACAAGATTATGTGAAATTTTATGGTCATATAATTAACTTTATTCTTCCCTTTTATTAAGTTTTTTTCATTTTCACTCAATTTTATTTATTTATTTTTTATTTTATGCAATTTTGCATTCATACTTTATGCTGTGGTACAGAAATTATGTCAGCATATATTTTATTACATGAATATATTTTTATTCACATATAACATGTGAATATATTTTTCATGTAACCCCAGACTAAATGCATTATCCATACAATGAAAATCTATTTCAATACTCTATTATTTTTTCTTTAGTATATTAATAGTCACCTATGGATATGAATGCAGACAAACCGCAGATACAATACAAATATTTATCTAGACTATATTTAACAATAATAAACATTACAAAAGAAAAAGATAATGATTATAGATATGAAAACTAAGTGATTTCTCACAAAAATAAAATACCAACTATATATTAATGGTATTCTAAAATAGTTTATACAAATTAAAAATTTACTTTTCCTTCTTTATTTGCTTTTCTTATATATGGATATGACCTCACTTTTCAAATCAAAATTTAGAAATGCATAAGGATAATGTAAAGAAAAATGGGGATTTAAAGTCCAGCTAATTGAGTTTTTTCTATTTCAACTACTGAATTATAAGAAATTATTTTTCTTGACAGATAATAAGAAATGAAATTTATTGATGAATAAATGCCCATTTCCTTCATATCAAAGAATATACATGTGCTAATATTTTATTATCTTATCCAACTATTATTTTGATATTGAGTTTTGTTAAGTTGTATAAAAGTTATTTATCAGAGTAAGTTTAATTCCATTCTTTCATCTAAAATAATGTAGAAATTAAACATTAGTTTAAATAATTTTCTTAAAAAAAATCAGTGAATGATTTACTTAATCTTCAACTATCACATATTGTGTATCTGGCTTCATGCAAGATTTTCACTCATGGAAAAAAAATTAAGTTTTTACAAAGTGAAGCATAGTCATTCCTTTACTTTTTATGCATGCAGTGCTATTGGGCTCACATCCATTGTCAGTTATATTTAACCACACATTTACACTAGTCACATATAAATATAGATTTTAATGTAGATTTAAAAAAAGTATATCAGGCATGTCTATAAACTTCAAATCCCTTGGAAATATTTTCAGGCAGTGCATTATAAAAGAAGCCCCATCATTTTTTTTTTCACTAAAAATTAAGTCTAGAAGAAGAAACATCTGAAAATTATCTTCAATGATTTTATTTGAAGAGGGATTCTGACCGTTCTTAAAATATGAGAATGTGCTACATTATTAGTTTTTAGTTCTTCTCAGAACTTGTCTTATTCCAAAAATTTAACAATTTTAAGCTTTTTGGAAAGCACTCAAAAAGCATGCATGTGAGAAAACATGATCTATTACTTATTATATTATTAAATTTGCATTTATCTCCAGCATTCAAAACTAAGAAGGGATTGGACATTTCTGTCTTTTTTTAATCCTCGTTCTCAAATGATTAAATGAGTAAATCTTTTCAATCTTAAATACTACAGATTTAGATGCATTTCATTATCATCTCCTATCCTATCCTGTCTGAAGATTATGTATTTAGAATCTGTTTATTAAATATGATAAATTAATTGTTACCAACATTAAATTTTATAGTTATCTGCTTTGTATGTGATAACAAATGAAAAGTTTGTCTAAAATGAAAATCAAAATCAAACATTTATAAATATTTTTAAAGTTCTGCATCTAGACCTCATCAATAAGCCTTATTCTTTGTGTTTTATGGATGTATGCAGTACACATACAGGTTATATCACATACTAGATAGAGTCCTCATTAACCAGGACATTTTTCTACAGTATCGTAAGCACCTATTTCAGAAACAAACCCTAAAGGCTAAAACTAACTTAACATTTGGTAAAAATATAACTACAGAATATAGTTTAATGTGTTTTTTTTCCTGTTTAAAAATAGGACTTCATGTGGTATTGGTCTTAAACTCAAATACCACATGCCAGAAAGATCCTGACCCCAAATTCTATGCTAAAGTGAATTACTTACTCCCTCTATGTTTTAAATTATGTTCCTTACCCCTGAATGCCTGACAGGTCATGTGAAAAATCTGCTAATAGCCTGGGTAGAACTGAAAAAAAAAACTATACATATACATACATATATATATATATATATATATATATATATATATATATAATCATACAAAGCACGTATAATTTCAGTAAGTTTAAATTACCGGAGAGTAAAATTTCTAAAAGTAGATTTCCAGTCTATGACAACTGGGATAGATATAAATTTGTAAAATTAGGTTGCATTAAATGAAATTAAAGGAGAATAAGCTTTGAAGTAAGGCAGACATAGATATGATTCCCAACTCTCTCACCTCTTATACTGGCAATCAGCAAAGTTACCCTCAGCCTCATCACTGACGTGGGAACAGGAAAATCCACTTCACATCACGGTCATGTTTAAAATATACCTGGCATATTTTAGACCTTTAGTAAATGCTAGATCTCTTATTTGATAAAATTCTTCAGTAACACATCTGCACATTAATTCAGCAGATATCATATAAAAGTTAAGACTTTAACAAAGAGCTTTCATTAGATTACAAGTCTTGTATGTATACACTGTCTACTTTTAAATTTGTTTGAACACATGCAGCAAACTACTTAGGACATAATAACAAATATCCATAAACCAAAAATTAGCAAACATTAACATTTTGTGATTTTTGTCCTCATGTTTTCTAAATAATTACAACTTTATAAATAACTATTTTATTCCCTAGACTGGCCCCTCCTTCATTTCTCAGGGACATCTACCATCATAATTTTGTATTTATCATTTCATATGTGGTTTCACATAGTCACTATATACATAAGCATCAGATAATTTATGGCATTGCTTTGTATGTTTTGTTTCACATAAATGCTACTTAATCGTCCATATTTTTCTGTTCATTTATTTTACTTTTGTATAATATTTCATTTTGAAAGAAGCTAATATTTACTGAATATTTCCAGGCTTTCTAGGTGTCAATCACTGTGTTAAATACATGTATATATTAATTTGCTGTACCCTCATAATAGTCCACTGGGGAAGATTTTAATATTTTTATATTATATTTTATGTTGTAATTCATTTTACGTTATATATTTTATTTATATTTTTAAAATATTGTCATTTTACAGATGATCCAAATGGGACCCAAAAAGTTAAGCAACTTTAGAATGCTACATAGGTAGTAAATAGTGAAGCTGGAATTTGAATCCAAGCTGTCCAGATCCAGAGCCCACACATTAATCACATTACCCTGTGTTCAAAATAAAAAAAAAAAAATAGACCATATGTTTGTATGTATTTCCTACTGATGAACAAACCAGCTGTTTCCAATCTTTTACCCTTATAAACAGTGATGCAATAAATGTCCTTGAATATATTTCCTGATTTCCATACAAGAGATCCTTCAGGGCAGAGGTTCAGGTGAGTTATTTGGGAGTCTCGGGGTACACACGTATCCAACAGTGGCCAGTCTTATATTGGCCTTTCTAGCTTAAGATACCGAGGCTCAAGAAGACCAAGGTATAATTGACAATATTTTTGTCTAAAACCCTCTGGTGTTTGGAGGAAAATAACCTCTATGCTCAGTATGTCTGGTATTCTTCACTCATCTTGTGTGAATGTATGCTTCTACAACAGGAAAAAAATCTATGCCTATTTAAGAGACTTCTAATATCCTAATAAGGAATTGCTAGATAAAATATAGAAGCTCCAGTTAAATTAGAATTCCTGATAAACAATGAATATTTTAGTACACTGCATGGGATATACTATACTTAAAATTATTTTCATTTGAATTCAGATTTAACTAAGTGTTCTTCCTTTTTATTCGCTAAATTTGGAGACCTCACAAATAATCCACCCACTGGATATCTAACAAAAGAATCACCCCTACTTACTGCTGGTAGGCACGTTGAGGGGATGTCACTAATCCAAGGTCAAATAATCTAGCTACAAATCAAATGGGACTACAGTCTATTCTCTGTCTCTCAGAACTCATTATGTTGTATTCAAGTGGAAGTAGATGGAAGATGTATATATTTTATCCAATTTTTCTTATAAAAAGTGTTATCAGAAACTTTTCCACAGTTGTATATTAAGTGCTGCAATACCTTCCTCAACTCAGATTATCTTCCCACATTTATTTTTTTCTTGTATAATGACACACTAAGGTACTTTTTTATTTTAACATCTTATTCCTGAGGATATAGCTAGAAGGATCATTAACCATCTGCCAACCTCGTCTGTTTTGCCTCCTCAACCCCATGCCCACATTCACTTCCTCTCTGTTCTATGTCATAAAAATGCACTCTGGTTGAATAAAACCGGGTAGCAGAACACAAAAGGTGTTTCCCTGAGCTAAACTGACATTACATTAAATAATGAGGAATTTGCAAGTGGGAGAACCCTATATGATCATCCAACACCTCATTTTATGATTACAAAAAAAAGAAGAGGAATTAAATCCAAATTGAATCATCCTCCCCATAAAATGAGACTCTCTGAATAAGCAGGAACAAAGCACAGCCAGTGAGTCTTAGGTATTACAGCTGCCAAAGATGAAATTTCTACTCCAGGGCATATTCATTTCACTTGTTAAGCGCTACTTGAACTAATAGCAATTTCTTAGGTGAAAAGAATTTTGATCTTTTTCTTAGTTTTCCATTATGGAGCTTTGGCATTTCATCAACTGGCATATTCTACCACATTGTACTGAAATGCTGCTAAGGTTTTGCAGAGAATATGGAGGGATGCTTTTGTCTATAAAATAAACCATCAGTTATGACTGGGATTTTTTTTTTCCAAAAGAAGTAAAGTTGATTACCTGGCATCAGTCTTTCATCACAGATACTACTGAAGAAAAAAGGAGTGTGAAAAAAAAACTGAATGACACGAAGTCCATGGGGAAATAATGAAGTATAAGTGCTGCAGAGAGCAGCCAGAAATGGAATGATATTTCTTCTGTGAGGACCTCAGTAATAACAACCCATGAATGATGAGACTTACTGCAAATGGCAAGAGTGCTGTGGGGGAAAAAAAAATTCTACTCTGTGAAGGATACCGTTTCACATGCCCTATCTTCTTCCCCTTCTTCACAGATCATTTGAGCTCTCTTTTTCATTATTCCTCTTTCCAAACAACAATAAATATTCACAATGAGCCAATATGTGCCACAGACTAAATGATATAGCTATGGAAAAACAAAAACAAAACAAAACAAAACAAAAAACATGACATCTGATTCTGACCCAAATTTGATCTAAAAATAAATAGGCAATTACAAAACAAATACAGAAATACCAATGTTGATATATTGGAGGATCCACAAAGAAAGGAGAAAGTAATTGTAATCATGGAGTTGGCCAGAAAAATATTCTCATAGGAAGTGACATTTATGTATGTTAAAATGGAGGAATAGGGTTTCGTTAGGCTAGAAGTGGGAAAAGAAAATTCCAACAGGTCAGCCAAAGCAACATATAACATATAATCTGATTGTTCAGAAGATTTGTTGTTTATAATGCTGAAACTAAAAAAAATAAGTTGTGGCAAGCTTCTGACTGGCCTTACAGATCTTACAGAGAAATATGAGTGTTACATGAAGATAGGGAATAGGAAGCAAATGCGGATGTAGAGGAAAGGAATGCAGTGTGATTCAATGTGCATCTTTACTGGCACTTTGAAAAATGGGTAAGAGGGGAAAAAAGTTAGGGGTAATTATATCAAATAAGAAATTATCATAAATATCCAGATGAAAGAAATGATGAAAACCCAAATAAGACAGTGGCAGCACAGACAGAGAATGGAAAAACAAATTCAGTTGGAAATTAGAGTTGACAGGATTCAGGGACGGATTGGGTGAAACAGGAGTTGGACATTAAGATTTTGCTCTTCTATGAATAAGTATATTCTGATTCCATAGAAAGAGATTTTGGCAGATGGGGGAGGAACATAAATGTTAAATTTTGAATCTCAAAGTGAAACTTCTAGAATTATAACTATTTTTACTCAATATATGTTTATCACAAAATTAGCTCTATACCCTTCAAAGACAAAAGAAAAATAAACTATAATTTGGAAAGTCAAATAATTGGATATATCTTAGTTTTTTTTAACTGTTCATAATTTTAGGTTTAAAGTCTAGAAAACTCGATAAATTTTAAATAGGCTGAGATCACAGTTACTAAAACTATGTAGCTGATTAATAGACCTTATTGCAGCAGCTTTTTAGTTCTGAAAATAAGTCAATAGAGTGAAATATTCTGGGGACAGAGTGGATTCTGTCCTTGAATGACCTATTAAACTTTATTAATGACTGAGAACAACATATGCTTACAAAATTAAGACAATTGCAGTTAACCAACTATTAAAGGAATATAAATTTAATTATGTAAAAAGGAATCTTAACCCATTTGAATATTTATCCATCGAATTTTATATTCAAGTGAGTATAATAATTAAGACTTTGAAAATTGTAATATAAAAAGTGCCTTTACAAACATTATTTATTTATTTATTTTTACTGGAGTATAATTAATACACAATATTACATTAGTTTCAGGTGTACAACATAGTGATTCTACATCTCTACGTGTTATGCAAAATCACAAGTGTAGCTACCATCTGTCATCATACTTCACTGTAATAATAACATTGACTATATTCTCTATCTGTACATTTTGCTTCCATGACTTTATGCATTCCATAACTAGAGGCCTGTATCTCCCACTTCCTTTCACCCATTTTGCCCATCATCCCATTTTCTTTCCTTCTGGCAACCACCAGTTTGTTCTCTGTATTTTTAAGTCTGATTCTGCTTTTTGTTAGTTTATTCATTTATTTTTTTAGATTCCACATATGAGTGAAATCATATGGTATCTGTCTTTCTCTGCCTGACTTACTTCACTTGGCATTCTATCCTCTGGGTTCATCTATGTTGTTGCAAATGGCAAGACCTTATCCTTTTTATGGCTGTGTAATATTCCAATGTGTGTGTGTGTGTGTGTGTGTGTGTGTGTGTGTGTGTGTGTACTACATATTTTTTATCCATCCATATATTGATGGACACTTAGGTTGCTTCCATATCATGGCCATTGTAGATAATGCTGAAATAAACATAGGGGTGCATATATCTTTTTAAATTAGTGTCTTTGTTTTCTTTGGGTAAAACCTGGTAGCAGAATTATTGGATCATGTGGTATTTCTATTTTTAATTTTTTGAAAAACCTCTATACTGTTTTCTATACTGCCTGTACCACTTTACATTCCAATCAACAGTGCACAAGGGTTCTTTTTCTCCACAACCTCACCGACACTTGTCATTTCTTGTGTTTTACCCTAGCTATCCTGACAGGTGTACGGTGGTATCTCATTGTGGTTTTGATTTGTATTTCCCTAATAATTAGTGATGTTGAGCATCTTTTCATGTGTCTGTTGGCCATCTGTGTGTTTTCCTTAGAAAAAATGTATATACATGTCCTCTGCCCAGTTTTTAATAGGATTGTTTGGTTTTTTGGTAAGTAGTATATGTTCTTTACATATTTTGGATATTAACACTTTATTAGATATATCATTTGCATAGGTTGTCTTTTCATTTTGTTCTTGGTTTCCTTCGCTGTGCAAAAGCTTTTTATTTTAATGTAGTCCTAATAGTTTATTTTTGCTTTTGCTTCCCTTGTCTAAGGAGACATATCTAGAAAAATGCTTCTATAGCCAATGTCAGAGAACTTACTACTTGTGTTCTTTTTGAAGAGTTTTATGATTTCAGGTCTCACATTTAGGTCTTTAATCCATTTTGAGTTTATCTTTGTGTATGGTGTTAAAAAGTGGTCCAGTTTCATTCTTTTGCATGTAGCTGTCTAGGTTTCCCAGCACCAGTTGTTGAAGAGACTTTTTGCCATTGTATATTCTTGCCTCCTTTGTCTTAAATTAACTTGCCATATAAGTTTGGGTTTATTTCTGGGCTCTCTATTCTGTTCCATTGATCTATGTGTCTATTTTCATGCCACCACAAACATTTATTTTAAAATTACTTAACTTAATCTCATATGTACCTGGCAGTACTCCTGTATCATCTCTATTTTGTAGATAAATTGAAATTTAAAATTAAAAATTAACAATCTCAAAAAAGTGACTTAGTTTTATCAAAAGTCATACTTCCTGGGGCGCCTGGGTGGCTCAGTTGCTTAAGCAACTGCCTTCGGCACAGGTCATGATCCCAGGGTCCTGGAATTGAGCCCCGCATCAGGCTCTCTGCTCAGCGGGAATCCTGCTTCTCCCTCTTCCTCTAACTGCTACTCCGCCTGCTTGTGCTCTCTCTCTCTCTCTGTCAAATAAATAAATAAATAATCTTTAAAAAAAAAGTCATACTTCCTTAGGTAATGGCATTAGGACACAAACCAAATTCTTTAACTGCAATTAACTCAATACGTCTATAATAGCGGTCTAAGACAATTCAGAACAACAAATATTTGTTAAGTCCCATGTTGTTTTCTCTTGTAATGCCCTTCAAAAATGAACTCTGGTAAGATTTTATAAAAATAAAGACTACTAAAGACATTCCTGGCAGAAAGCAATAGAATAAAAGCAAGAAATAATGACCATAAAGATAGAATACAGAATATGGTTTGGATTTATGATATAGATTTCTATTTATGAGAGACTAAATACAGTGTGTAGTCATACTGCAGAGAAATTTTATTATCAGATTAAGGCATGACTACATTAATAAGAAGGGCCAGATGAATACTGTTTTCAAGCAAAATCTTATATAAACCAAATCTTATATGTAACCCTAAAATATAAGAGAAATTAAATTAAAGACACTTCAGTGGAAGCAGGAACAAGGAGGTTTTATTTGCTTACTATGATGTGACTAGATTAAAAAAGAATTTTTGTGCCACAACTATCCCTACAATATAAAAATGATCTGATCAAAGTGA
Source organism: Eumetopias jubatus (assembly GCF_037043125.1). NCBI lineage: Eukaryota > Metazoa > Chordata > Mammalia > Carnivora > Otariidae > Eumetopias > Eumetopias jubatus. The sequence continues at coordinate 80,955,530 of NW_028274811.1, read as the reverse complement.
AAATATAAAATATTTGCAGGAAATATGATAGACATAGTTACTCATTTAACATAGAAACATGATTTGAATTTATAAGGGAAAAAGAACAACTGCTAAAAACAAATGGATAAAAGTGCAGAATGGGAACTCATATGCAAAATATATATTCATAAAATAGTATTCAACATAATTACAAAATTCAAATTAGAACCATGTTAGAATAAAATTTTCCCTAAAAGACGAACAACTACTACAGAGTTCTAATGCACAATAAGGACAAGAAGAAATAAGCACTTTCATATACCACAGATGAGAAAATGAATCTCTGACTTTTGACAGGGCAACTAGGCAATTAATTAAATTCAAATTGCATCTAATCTTCAATCTACTGATTCTTCTTCAAATATTTAACATACATATGTGCTTTTACTGTATGAAAATAAATATATACACATACACACTTTTAATCATTACATCATTTTTTAAAATCATTATATCATTGTAAAATCCTGGAAACAGCACACTTGTCTAACTAAAGAAATCCTTGTTTAACTATGTACATCAAAACCACTAAAAGCAAAACTGTCTGTAAAAATCTAAACTGATAAGTGCTTTGTTTTGGAAAATTCTTAAGTAAAAAAAAAAGTAAGTACTGTGTATCATATTCTCCTACTCAACTGCATAGTTATATTTTATAAAAAAAACATTAATCTGGTTACTGCAGTTGTATTTTCATACATTAGCTCTCGGTACACATTGAATTTTTGTCAATTTATGTATTATGTTATAAAGAAATAACTGGTTCTAACAATTATTTACAAGTAAAAGCAGAATGAATCAATAAGATGTAAAAAATACCAGCTATTCTAAATTAAGAAAAATAACAACTGAAATGAGGTGAGCCTACTTTACAGTAAAAACAGAGAATATAGATCTTTACCCAGGCCCTATGATACCTAGGTCAGAGTCTAAAGGTTTCCTCTACTAAAAGATTCCAGAGCTGGGGGCAGGAAGGGGTAGGGAAGAAGTAAACAGTGCAAAGTAGGAAGACAAGAACTGCAAGAAAGTTGAGGGTATTTCCCTTTGGTTGTTTTATCTATCTCAAATAGTGTTGATCTAAGAAACCACTGAACATGGAGAAAGGATAAGATCGGTATCTAGGATAGTTACTCATCTTGGATAAATAAAATAGATACTGGTTTGGACCCTTGACGTCTTCCTGGAAAGTAGAACTGAAATGGTTTCTTTATCTGTACATTTACATATATTCTGAGGTACATTTCAGCCTGCCAAGAATGTTTATTAAGAATTCCAGGTATTCCATCAATAATTTCCATTCATCAGGGACTTACTAATAATGCCATAATACCTTCAATGAATACCATAATGTAGCCTCAGGCTACTGGAAAGAAGCTATGGAAATTTTTCCTCTCTCTTTAAAACATTATCTGTCAGAAGAAAGACAACTCTGGTGGCCAGGAAAAAAATTCTCATATTCTCTCTGTCCTCCACTCCTTCCCTTCCTTCCTTCTACACTCCCTTCTCTCCTTCCTCCCTCTCAGGTTCTTTTTCTGACATGACAGTGCCTATTACCTGCTATTAAACCTGGCTGCTTACACTGGGATAAGTTCCATTACTGATAGGAATCATAGAACAATGTGCAGGAAACTGATTTAGTTCTTCAGATCTTTTACTGTTCTGAAGGCCATGCAGTAAAATGGAAAGAAAGAGTAAAGCTTCTTCCTGGTACAGTAAAGATAAGAAGACCTGCCCTTTGTTCTATGTACCAAATCAATCGCTTTATATAAAACCACTTTATAAACGTTAAAGCACCAGCTGGTGTAATGTAAAACCATTTGGTTCAATAATAGTAAGACTAACTATGATGCACGGACTGAACATTCTCTAAGTGCCTAGCCTTGTTCTTAGCTCTTTACTCATTTGTGTACTACTCCGCCCATATCAGGCCTTGGCTTTATTCCCCAATAGATGTGACTTTTGCCTCTGACTTTTCCAAACTTTCATCTTCTCTGTAGAAAGTGCAATCTGTTCAGACCAGCTAACTTGGGATGACTCCAGGGGTGATCAGACTCTTCCAGGAAGCACGTATCACTGATAATCAGCTGAACACTCTTGTTTAAGGGTCAATTACTCAAATTTATGTTCACAGTTTCTTTACAATAGATTTTATGATCTAAAATCTTGTAATTGCTGCACGCTAAGCAAAAACGAGACTGAACATCTTGAACATCTTGGTATCTCTTTCCTTTGGCATTCTTGAAAGTATAGTGAAGGGGAAATGGGAGATACCTAACTTCAAGTAGAACCTCAGTCTACTATGTGTCCCAGAAAGCATAAGTAGGGTTAATAAGTGAGAATTAGACACCAGCCATAATCTAAGTGCTGAGAATATCAGATAATGGTTCTCATTTAATTGTCATTTTTTTCCCATTCTGATGTGTTCAACATTGATCATTATTATCAAGACTCAACCAATACTTGAATTTTCTTGGAAAGATGACATCAAGGTAACTTAATTTCATTTTTTTTCAAGGACAAAAAACTAAAGTCAAAAAAACTCCAAAAAACAAAAACAAACAAAAAGAGAACTTCTATAGTATCATGAGAAATTAGCAAAATAATTTTAAGATTTAATTTCATGAATTCATTGTGCTGAAGAAGTCTCACAGATTACTGGCTAACTAATTCGCAAAATAAGATTGCCAAGACAGAGGAGCTATCTAAGATTCCCAACTCAAAAAAATGGAGCATGCTTATTTTTAAGACAGGTTGGTTCCAAAACATGGTTTTATTCTATATTGCATTTAGTTTGGAACCAGACATAAGTTTCTCATAGAATAGTCAAGGAAAATATCATGGCTCTGACTGATTCTGATAAGTCAACACTCAGTTAATACAAAAAAAAAAAAAAACAATAAATTTTAAAATGAATGGAAGAAAAATATAAAGATCAGTTCAAAAAAGAGAAGTCCCCAGATGTCAAAAAAGAAAGAGAAAATAAAAGCAGAGAGCTCAGGAAAGTGTTTTGGGGCTACAGAGTTTCCAAATTGAAAATTGGATCTAAAGTTGAGTCTAGTATCTATTAGAGAACAGAAGTTGTATTTTAAACCTGCCCAGGTTAAGCATAAACCTCCTTTATAAAATACATTACCACTGAAGTGCTTCCTATTTTATGAAAAATCCAGAGAAACATGAAAGATTATAATCTCTCTGGACATTTTGGCAGACATGTTCTCTTCTTAAAAGCATCTTTTTTGCTAAGTATCTAAAGTAATACACTTACCTGGTTTTGCTCCTACGTTGCTGGGTATTTTTCAGTCTCCCTTTTAGGTTCTTCCTTACAGCCTCAATTTCTGTCCTGCTATCTCTTCTTTTTTCTTTGTGTCTATTTCCTTGAAGACCTCATCCAGTCTCATGGATGTATCTCATATATGTACTGAGGGCTCCCACATTTATGATTTCAATCTGAATCTTTCCCTAAACTCTAGGTCCTTGAGTTCATCTCCATAATTACGATATAAAATCGAATGCCTCTTAGGCATCCCAAACTTAAAAAGTCCAAACTGAAATTGTGGGCTTCCTCCAAGAAAACATGCTCTCCATAATTGTCCTCATCTCAACAGAATGTCAAGAAAGACCTTGGGAATCATTTCTTATTTTTCTCTCAAAGCCAATATCCAATCTGTTAGAAAATACCATTGTTTCTACTCCTATAACAGGGAATCTAGTATTTTCTTGCTACTTCCACAGCTACCAAGCTGGCCCACTTCACTTATGTCTTTCCTTTCAATAACTTTCTAGGTTTTTTCTCCTTTTTTTCTGCTTATGCACTTAGATCTTTCACAATAATCTCAAAATAGTGACCAAAATTAGCATGGAACAACAAATTGGATTATAATACTTTTCTCATCAGAAAACTTTAATGATTTTCTATCTTACTCATGTTAAAAGCCAAAGTCCTACTGATGGTCTACAAAACTATCTAAGACTTTTAACCTTACCTCCTATTGCTCTTCTCCTTTCTCATTACTCACAAACACATGGATTTCCTTGACTTTCCCATATATGCCAGGCACATTTTTACCTCATGGTCTCTCAACAACTTACACATGGCTCATACCCTCTTTGCATTCTTTTCTCTCCACTGTAGAATGCAAGCCACATAAGGGCAAGGATTTTCTTTTGCTTCATTAACTGCTGTAATCTAGTATCTTGTATATTGCCTTTTTCATAGTTAGCACTAAATAAGTATTAGCAGAATGAGTAGGTCAACTCTTTCTCTGATGATTTAATCAGCTGTGATAATAGGGCTGCACTGCAGTATAATCAGAGGAGAATTGAACCCAGAATCTGTCAGGTTGGGTTCAGGCCCCACTGCAATCCTTTCGTACTCTCAGTTTAAAAATCATTTATTCTTTCTTAGGCTCAATGTTCTCATGTGTACAGTGTTTTTTTGTTTGTTTGGTTTTGGCTTTCATTTGTGTGTGTGTGTGTGTGTGTATGTGTGTGTGTGTGTGCAACAATTAAGAAAAAAGATTATGAAACACCATAAATGTATAAATTATTATACACAATAAGCTTATCATTATTTCATCCTGGGTCCTATGATTCCTGACTAATGGCAAATATAGAAATAGATAATATTGCCATAATTACCATGTATCTAAAAATCTATCTAAAATATGAGCTAGATTAATCATTCCATCTACCAAAATATGGAAAATTGAGTCTCAGAGTTATTAAGCAACAACTCCAATGTCACAAAGCACTTACTAGAGCACTCAAAGTAGTATCTACCAAATGTTGTCCTTAAACTACTTGGATCAGATTTCCATTATTATAATGCATATTATCTGAGTCCCAGTCTAGACTTGGCATTTGGAATCCCTGAGTTTGAAGCCAAGGGACATACACTTTGAATAAGCACCTTATGTCAATGTTATATATATATTCAAATTTAAGAAGAACTGGATTACAGAAAAGCAAAACAAAACAAAAGAAACACTTTTTGAGCAGCAGGCCAGCGCAAGGGATAAAAATAATATTAAAAGAGTTTGTACATAAGGGAAGTTAGGCATTATACCTTATTTGTAAACATTAAGTTTCATATGAAGTTTGGAAAAATATGTGTCTTTCTTTAGTCAGCCTATTCCCTAAAAAGGTAAGTTTACCTGATTTGGAGTTCTATTTCTTAAAATCTGTAAACTTCTAATTGGTATTTTGTAAATAAACCAGCACTCAGGCAATTTAGTCATAGGCACCAAAATTTATAAACTGAGGTAAGATTTCTCTATCATACTATTTTACTGATTCTTACCAGACTTTGTATTATTTCCAAACATTGCAAAGAGGCTTAAAATAGTGTACACATCTCTTGTAGGAGGACTTTGAGGACCAGGTGAGTGATAATTAAAGTATCACAAATATGGTAATTTCCCTTTTTAATATTTATAATTATTCTTTGGAAAAATGTACAATTTTAGAATAAATGTTATTATATCATATACATTTCCCTCTTGTAAATCAAGTCAAATGCAAAATCTTATTAATTAAAGCCCTAAAAGTTAAGGCACAGAAAAGTAAAAGAAATATATTTTTAAAAACTGTGTTATATGGTTACCAATAACTGAATGAACTAGAAGACAAATCCTCTCATGTAAAAGTAACAGCTGCAGTGTTGCCTTGTTAACCTAAAATAAGTTTAGAAAACTGTTCCGTGTAGCACTAAAATGTGAACTGGAATAGAACACTCTATGTTTATTTGATCTGTGATTGGCATACTTTCCACTAAGTATTTCATGTTCAAATTCTAATTTTCATGGAATTTTTCCCCCTCTCAGAAATTCTCAAGGCTCTCATTTAAGGTTTAAAAGAGTCAGAGATTGTGTGCCTAGATCACTATAGAATTTTCATAGTACACACTCAATTATTTTGCATGAAAATTAAAAACAAACAAATGAAAGCACATCTCCATATTAGAAGAAGAGGATCTGTATAATAGGATCCTTCTATTATCAGAAATGATGCAGTCTTTAATATTGATTTCAGTATCTTCGTATATTAACTATGTTACAATGTTGTAAAATACAGGAACTAAACAGAATGTTTGATTTTATTCTATCATCTATTCTAAAATTCACAGATGATATATTCATACATGCAGTATGTTGATATCATAATTATATAAAGCTAAAAAAGGAAGGCCCTGAAACAGTAAATCAATGAAGTGGATTATTCTAATATGGGGTGAAAACGGTATTGTGTTGGGTCATTGGAGGCTGACACATGTATCTGAAGCATTCTGCTCATAAGAGAACATGCAGGTACAGAGACCATGAAAAATTTTGGCAGTGTCTCTTATAATGCCTAGGGGAGAATTAAAGTTTAAACTGTTAGGACAAAGTCTGATTCTATGAGGAGAACTGAACCTAAATTTGCTGGGCAAGGAATGAGGCACCTGAACTAACAGATACCTTCCACGTACAGAAAGGAACTTCTCATGTCTGACTGTGATCTGTGCCTTGGTAAAACTACTAATCTTGCCAATTCCATATGAATGAAAAAGAAAATTGTAATTAACTTTCATCCAAACAACTTACAGTTCCAGTCATGATCTAGAAGCCAGTATCAGGTTTATTTCTCTCACAATAGATCACCATGATCAACAACAACAACAACAGGAAGGAAGGGAGGTAGGGAGGGAGATAGGGTGGCGGGGGAGGAGGAGGAAGAGGGGGAGAAGGGAAAAATAGTGTTTTATTTTGTTTTTTTTTTTAAAGAGTTTATGTATTTGTTTGACAGAGAGAGACAGCGAGAGAGGGAACACAAGCAGGGGGAGTGGGAGAGAGAGAAGCAGGCTTCCCACGGAGGAGGGAGCCCGATGCGGGGCTCGATCCCAGGACCCTGGGACCATGACCTGAGTCGAAGGCAGACGCTTAACGACTGAGCCACTCAGGTGCCCCAGAAAAATAATATTTTAAAAACTAACAAAATATATAAAGAAATTCTTTTTAGGCATTGGGCAATAATTAACTTTGGGCCACAATTTATGAGAGAAGATAAACTTAGAAGATGAGGCCAATATTCACAGTAGTTTTCTCCTTGAAAGAACAGTCCAGATCATACTGTGCGGAAAGACAACCCACAAAAAGAGAGATCTCAGTTAGCAGAGGTGACAGACACTACATATCAAAGTTGTTTAGACAAGTGGCATTTGAGGGGAGAAGTCTTGAAAAGGAAAAGGCCTCAGAGAAAAAGTCTTTGATATTTGTCCATGCTTAGTAGAACATCGCCACTTAGAGGCCAGGAAAATGTGAAAATATTTTAGAGGCAATATAGAGTTAAGAAATGGAGTTTGGATTTCAAGGCCAGCCAGAATGGAGTGACCCTGGTGACCGTCCTGGACCTTTAACTGAAATTCCAGAAAGACCATTAACTGTAAATAAAAAGCACACACAAGGGGTGATATTTTCAACACTGAAAAAAGGAGAACCTAAGATAACCTGTCCTGAAAATATTAAATAAAGAGTTAAAGGATTCAAGGTAATTAACAATAAATTTTTAAGTGCATGACAGAAGACAATTTAGTAATTTTTATAAAAAAATCCAGGATTCTATAATATATAATACATAAATTTAGCAAACAAAAAATTACTAGTTATGGATTTCTGCACCACATTCCAGCACTCCATATCCAGTGCTTAGATCATCACATCTGGGTAGGGACAGACACAGGTGGCAGTTGGGTAATTTATTTTGAAAATATCTAAGTATTTTATCCTCTATATTTATCTCTAACTTTGTGTTCTAGTAGATCTTGGCAAAATTAAATATTGGTGTGGATGCATCTGTAAGTTTTTTTTACTTGCTTTCTTATTAATAGCAATCAGAAGTTTTTTTCTAAACCTCAGAGCAAGTTTTCAAAATATAAAAATTCCTGCTCATTAATCCTTGGCTAGCTCTGATCAGGCTTTCCAATAGTTTGTCCAAGAATATAATTTGGGTGATTCTGTCCTCTACAGATCAAGATGTTCTGTATATCATGCCTTTAAGCTCTGGGCTTTTGGCTGTTTACTAAGGGAAAAATATAAATAAGTGGCAATTAATTAGAGTTTATAACCCCATTGTTAGCACTTTATATTATGACGTTATTCTGTTGAAGATCACAAGACTTGGCCTGGATCCCTAGAGGACTGGACAGCCTTAATTTGATTCTGCTTCCAAGCCTGCAAAAAGTGACTTATATTCAGAAGAAATTAAACTGTCAAAATCTTTTAAAAAATTTACTAGTTCGTTTATTAGTGAACAGCAGCAGAACCAGAGATGATTCACATATTGGGTGTGACGGGCAAAGATCTCAGATAATGTGATTAGTACACTAAGTAAAATGGGATAAAATATGGAAAGAGTGAATGAAAAAAGAAATAACTTCAAAATATATTTAGAATCAATAGAAATAAGAATCTAATCTGTACCCTATAAGTATCAATATACAACTACCTGAAGTTAAGGTCTTGATGGAAGGGTTCAACAGATGCCTGTAAACAACAGAAGATGGGATTAGGGATTTCAAAAAGAGATCAACAGAAATATTCAAACTGAAACATGGAGGAAAAAAAATAGGAAAAGGGGAAGAACAAAAGATATACAAAGAAGAGCTCAAAATATTTATAATATACATAGTTGAGGAATAAGAGGAGAAAAAGGAGAATATTGGAAAAATATCAAAGAAAAATAATTAGGAATTTTCTAAACCTCATGAAAGATATAAAACCACAGATTCAAGCAATTCAGTGACCATAAAGCTGGAAAACTACAATACCATTGAAAGCTGGCTTTGCAACAGAAACTATAAAAGGCAGAATACAATAGAACTACAGGTTTAAGGTATTGAAAGATATAATGTGACAATAAAATACTATTCAAAAACAAAGGCAAAATTAAGATTTTATAAAAAAGAGAAAAACTGAAAGAATTTGTCTCCAACAGATATGAACTCTAAGATATACTAGAAGTAGTTATTTATGCTAAAGGTAAAGAATCCCAGATGAAATCATAAACCTTTAAGAAAGACTGGAAGTTTCCAAAAATAGTAAATAAATTGATAACTATAATAAATATTGACATCTTAAAGTAACAATAAGAATTCATTGTGGAATTTGTAACACATATAATAGTAAAACATAAGATAGGAATAGAACAAATGGTACATAAAGGGTAAATGGAGCCTACTTGTGGCAACATTTGGGAAGTGGCTCATGTATTGCTTTAATGTAGTTTTTAATAAATTAAAAGATAAATATTATAATTAACAGAACAACAGAAGCACAGACAAAAGCTAAAAGATGATAAAAGGGTAATTTAAAAACTGATTAAATAAAAAAAAATTCTGACTAAACAAAGAACAGTTGGGACAAATTCAAAAGAGGGGCAATATGGTAGACTTAAACCCAACTCAATTACCAATTACATTAAATTAAATGATATTAAAACCCCTAGTAAAAATCAAAGATCACCAGATTGATTAAAAAACTATTACACACACACATGCACACACACAGTCCACTCTAAATATAAGGACACAATTAAGCTGAAAGCAAATTTGCTGAAAGCAAATTTCCATGTGAACACTGGAAATCAAAGTGGGTGCTACTAATATCATCGTATAAAATAATCCTTAAAGCAAGAAGTTCATTAGATATAAAGAAAATATTCTATACTGATAAATGGCTTAATTCAACAAAAAGACATACAAATCCAATTTTGAATGCAACAAAACATACAGTTTGAAAACAACTGAGAGAGAGAAAGCCATCCACCATCCTGTCTGGAGATTTTAACAATTACCTCTCAGTACCAGAGGTGATACAAATTAAACATATTGGTAAGAAAGATTTTTACAATATAATTTAGGAATTTACTCTGATAGATACTTATAGAACATTATGCCCATACAGCAGAAAAAAGGATTCTTCTAAAGTGCACATAGAACATTTACAAAAGTAGATCTTAAATTAAGCCATAAAGAAACTCTAAGTAGTTAAAAATAAAAATTGTACAATGTAGTACACAGTAGAATAACTACTATATTTTTTGCAAGGGTTTAGAAATTAAGGACCCCCTTCCCCCCCAAAAAAAAGACACAATAGAAATTAAGAAATCTTTCAAGCTGAATGACAATGAAAATAAAACATATCAAAACTTGTGTCATGTACCAAATTTATAGCTTAAAAAGCACATATTACTGAGAAAAGACTAAAAGTAAATTACCTAAGCTTCCAACTCAATGAGAAAAAGAATCGTAAATTAAAGCCAAAGTATAAAAGAGGAAAAGAAAAAAAAATTAAATGAGGATATATTAAAGAACAAAAACAGACATACAATAGAAAAAAAATCAGTAGAGCCAATTGGTAGATATTCAAAAAGAATTATAAAATTGATAAACACCTAACAGAGGAGATCAGAATAAAAGAGAATACACAAATTCCATTAATGAAAATGGAAATAGGGACATCACAACTATAAATACTAAAAATATAATAACAGGTAATTACATATAACTTTATGTCAATAGCTCAGAATTTTTATTTTTATTTTTTTAATTTTAATTTTTTTTATTTTTTTGAGAAGTTTTAATAAACTAGGCAAATGTCTTAGAAATTCAATTTACCAATACTAATACAAAATAAATAATCTGAATAATATTATATCTGTAAAATAAATTTACTCCATATGTAAAATCCTTGTCAAAAAGAAAATAACTGGGTCAGATAGTTCCACTGATGCATTTTTCAAAATATTAAAGGAAGACATAATACCAAATGTTCCAAAATAATCTCCCATAGAATAGAAAAATAAGCAAGACTTTCAATCTCATTTTATGTAACCAGCGTAATGCTGATACCATAACCTGACAAAGACATTAGAAAGAAAAATTAGGGAAAAGATATTCCTATGAACATTGACACGAAAATTCTAAAATCACAGCAAATCTAATCCAGTTGATATATCAAATGGTTAATACATGATAATAAAGTGGGATTTATTTATGGAAAACCATTCCTTTTTATTTACCATATTAAGAGAATAAAGGACCAAGCCAAAGAGCTAGAAATATTATTTGCTAAATAAAATCCAGTACCATTTCATGGTTAAAAATTTTATTCTCATGAAACTGGGCACAGCAAAAAACTTTTTAAAAACTATAACTAAGAGAATCTACCAAATATATCTGTCTCTAATATTTCACTGAAAGATAACATGTTGACTGCTTTCTCACTAATTAGATACACTGTTAAAATTTAGACCAAGATTAGATAAAAATTAGATACACTGTAACACTACTCTTCAAATCCTACTGAACATTTTAGCTTTCAAAATCAGGTTAGGAAAAAAAACAAAAATTATGGTTCAGAAAAAGAAACTACCTTAATTTTACTTTAGATGACATCAATTTTACACAGAGAATACAAAATAATCTAAATATAAGATATTGACAATAATAAGTAAATTTAGGAAGGTTCCCAAACATAATGTGAAAAATCATATAAATACAACATACATACATACAAAAAGTCATATATTCACACACATATACACACATAAGAAGCAAGAAAAAAATGAAATGAAAAAATCAGTTACACTTCTCTACAAAAATATCAATATCAAATAGCTGGAAATTATATAATGAAAATAAGCAAGACCTGAAACTGGAAAATACAGAGAAGTACTGAGAAAAACTCAATAACTAAATCAATGTACATCCAAACCATATTAGTGGATTAAATGACTGAGTCTATTTATAATGCCCATTTTGTCCAAACTGATATATAGTTTCAACACAATCCTAGGTACATTTTTTTAATCCACAAGCAGATTATAAAACCTACAAGGAAATGTAAAGGATCTAGAATAACAAAAGCGATACTGAATAATAAGAGCACAAAGGCGAAGGACTTTTAGCATCATAGTTCAAGACATCAATACATTTCCACTAATTATGGCAGTGGAAATCATGTAAAAAAAATCACATTATATATATATATATATATATATATATATATATATATATATATTTATTTATTTATTTATATTTGTTGGAGGAAAATGATCTTTTCAATAAATTAAATAAATAAATTATATGGAAGAAAATAAACCTTACCTCCTCCTTTATACCATAACACAAAAAGTAATCATAGACTAAAAGCCAAATTAAAGCAAAACAATCATTCTTCTAGAATATAACACTGGAGGCTTCATGGTTTGATAAAGGTAAAGGTTGGCTATACAGAACCCTAAGATCAATAACCATAAAATAAAACCTTGCTGAAATTTATTAAAGGAATTTATTAAACTTAAATCGTTTTCTGTTAACTAAGAGTAGGATGACTAACTGCCCTAGGGGTTCCCAGGAGGTGGGATTTTAACGCTAACACCAGGACCGTCTCAAAGCAAACCGGGATTGCTGATCATCCTACCGACAGACAGAATAATTATATCTGTGACTGTTTCATCAAAAAGAATAGGATGGAAATGATGTTGTATGACTTCCGAAGCTAGATCGTAAGAGGTGATTCAGCTTCTGACTTGATCATGTGAGCACTAACAGTGGAGCTCCGAGGTGTCATGTAGGCAGTCTGCCCTCAGGCCACCATGCTGAGAGGACTCACAGGATGGTCCCGGACAGAGAGATCACATCCCAGAAACTAAATAAAAAAGAGATGTCTAGCAAAGCCCCTGGCTTCTCCAATCACCAGCTATTCCAGCTCCATCCACCACCTAACTAAAATTTCAAAAGAGACCTGAAGCCAGACTATGCTGCTATACATTCCCAAATTCCTAACCCAAAGAAACTGAGAAGTAACAAAACAATTATTATTGCTTTAAGTGTTTAAGTTTTGGAGACAATTTTTATGCAGCAATAGTAACTGGAACAGCAACCCACTTAAAATAAACAAAAACAAAAAACTCAAACAAATTTTCCACATATTATTATCATATTCAATCCTAATTTTTGTCCACATGACATATTAAATGAAAAAATTTAAAAAATAGCATAATATGATACCACATGTATGTACGTATATATGATGTACATGATTGAATAAAATTTCAATGGAATCTCTCACCAACACAGTTTTTACTCTTTATATGCATGTATTATTTAATTTTAAAATATATTTACATATACTATTTGCATTATTTTTAAATGAACTTATTCTTAATAGGAAAACCTGCTGAGGCCAACTACAACATGAAGGTTAAATATGAGCACCTAAAGCTATAGAGAAGGCTCTACAAGGAAAAGCTAAAATAAAAATTCCCTCTTAAAGATGTTTTCTTGATTATACCATGGAAGTAAAATAATGAATAAGATATATTCCAATTTATCATTATAATATTCCTTTGCTTATAATCAGTATAAATTAACTAGTTCACACGATTAAGCTAAGCAATAATTTAGGCAATCATAAATAAAATTATTTCCCTAAGATTTTCATTGATTCTCAGTTCATAAATACAAGAGTTAAACATTAAAACATTAGCTTATTAGTGAAGATCCGTTTTCTTTAAAAATAATGAACAGGCTTAAAACTAAAGGAATACTATAGTAGAAAGTAAAACTGAAGTGCATACCCCCAAGATTCTTCTCCTAAATATTAAGTGTAAATACTTTGTGTGATTCATTATCAGTTTCACATTTGATACATTGATGCCAATACTAGCATTGTTTTAAAAACATTTAAACTTTATGAAAATTCTTAAAGCATAACTTACATAGTGTTTCAATAAAATGTCTATGTTTCTTCAGAAATAAAACAGAGGGATATTGCCTCCACATGTTAACTAAATTCTGGATACTGTCTTCATTGTGGCCTTACACTTTTCTGTAAGGACGACTGCAGTGGCAGCTGGAGAAAGAGAGGCTTGTATAGAAATAGGAGGAGATCCAACAATAGTTCCTCTGCTACACAAAGAGTATTTTTGGAGGAAGAGGAGACCTGAACTACCCAGAAGGAAACATACTAAATACAGCTTTAGAAATATGAAACTTTGCAAGCCTTTTGGGTCTGCATCAAAAATAAATGAGACCAGCTGTCAACATTAGTCATGGTTTCATCTTCTTCTCTTTGTGTAATTCCCAAATTGTACAAATCAAGATAGAAAACAATAAATTACCACTTTAATTTATGCTCATTTAAATATTTTAATTCTTTTATGTCTAATGTGCCATATCTAAGCCCCCCACTTATAGCAGATCATAATGTCTAGGCAAAATCTCATTATATTTATACTTCCTAGGTGCAAGTGATTACAAGGTTCAACATTATACTCACTGTTTCCCTCTCTCCTTTGTTCTTTCTCTTTCATTCACCGGTAAAGTTGACAATGAAATAACCTGGACTTCCATTGTACTTAGAAGAACAGAGAGGAAATTACCGAATAGAAAAAATAATTCTTTTTATTCTCTCAAAGCTATTTTAAAAAGCAAATAAACGAACAGTGTATTATTGTGTGAACATTTCTTTTATATGCACACACATACTTGTTTTGTTAATAAATAAGTATTCTATTACTTTGTTGATTAATAGATTTTAAAACAAAGTTCTGGAAAAATATTTTGTCATAATGGTCAAGACAGTTCTCTAAGGAATATAAATTTTATTGGTTATTAGTAGAAATATACTTAAGAATGTCATTCAGTGCAATTACCTTAAAACTACCTACCACCAAAATCAACTTATATTCTACTAATAAAGAAAAAAAAAGCTTTTTGTTACACTTTTGGCTTTATAACAGAACCTGAAAACATGTGGAGGCTCAAATAAAATGATCCCTCTCTTTATTTTTTTTAAAGTGTGACCCACCTCCATCCAACTGAGACTTTCTCATTCCTAATTTCAGTTTTAGTTCCCATGCTTATTTTCTTATCTTTTATAAAGTATTATACAAAGTCACAGAGCAATTAGGACTCAGGACTAGTTTCTAAGACAGGCTTTGCTTGTAAGAAACAGCTGTCAGAAGTGACAGGATACGATTGTTAAAAAGTCTAAAATAAAGGCTAAATAAATGCCTACATATAAAGTGGTATTTTTCTTCTATGTCTAAACAAAGCATTTTCTCTCCATTCATGTTGCTTGCTAGACTCAATATGTCACCTGTCTCAGTCTTATTAAAATGAATTATCAGTGCCATGCTGCACATGATCAGTGAAATCCAAGGGAAATTACCTATACTACTACTTCTAGACATAGTGCAGAACCACTTCATGATTTTAGTGTTGCTAAAAAAAAAAAAAAACAAAGAAACAAAAAAAGACAAAAAAAAAACTGTGACCACTTTACTGGATGAATATATTATATTGAATTTTATTTGGTGGGAGGGAGTGTACAACTATACCTTTTCAATGGGTTTTGATTCACAGTATTTAATTCAAATCCAGGGATTTAACACATAAAGTTTATAGATCTCAGTTTGAGAGTTAACAGGGGAGCATAAAATCTAAATATAATTCAAGAGGTGTTGGTGAATAGGAAAAAAATAAGAATAAAAATAAAATTTTGGGACAGAACAGGATAAACTAAAGGAACTCAATGGGAACCTCTGGCACTATTGTCAAGTAATCTAAAAGGGGAAACAAAATGGTGTGTGTGTGTGGGGGGAAGAAATGCCAAAACAGCATAAGAATCAGAATGCAATTTTCCACTTTAGAGCCTAAGCTTTAGCAGATTAGGTCCTTGAGAAACATGAAGATGATTACAGACATTTCAGAATCATCATCAAAAGTAAAATGACAGGCAGATGGACAGGCTCATCCATAGTTGGATACTAGAGAAAAGTGACTGTGTTTTCTGGGGAACACAGTTTCTACAGTAAAGAGTTAACACCAGTGGTACACAAGCATTACCTAGGGCTGGAGATGATGACCCCTTCCATTTGCAATGGTGGGTGGATACTGACCCACCCCGCAAGGTCTTCTTGGGATGGAGCGATGGTTTGCTATGCTTAGGAAATGTAGGAGCTGGAGTAACTTCAATGATAAGGGGTCTCTGAGAAATTGAATGGGAAGTTCTCAATACCACCTAGTAAATAATCTATTCATTATCTTGGATCATATCGATACTCCCAGACTGACAAAGTTTGACGAGATAACCATTACTAAAGAAACAGCCACATCCAAGTCTAATTGTCTCTATTTTGGTAAAATCTCTATCCACTAGCTAAATACAAGACATGAATTATCTTGCTCCATTCCTCACATGTATAACTCAGTACCATCGGTATTACTTTATCCAGTTCTTCAAGCTTCCCAAAGCAAAATTCTGTTTATACAGGTGAATTAGAGAGCAATATATAAATTATTTACTATTTTGTAGATGACCTAGAGGAAGATATTTTCATCATATATATAGAACAAACACTTTAATCAGGCCCACAAATCCTTTATCACCACTGTCACCGGGAGCTTTTCTATTCTCTGCCCATCCTTTCCTTGCACAGTGCTCTGCCTTCCACTCTTCCCGGTATTAACAACTCCCTTTTGTCTTCTCCAAGGCTCCATTTCACCTGCCACTATGGTTACCACAGTCTCTTGGAGTTTCTCCCACTGCAAAGGAATTCTCATATGATTGGTAAAAACACAAAACATTCTCCATATATTTCACATGAAAGTTTTTTTAATGATTATGCTATGATATAAATATTTAATTTTGCCCATGTTAGAAATGGCTATTTTTACTTCAATAAAACAGTGACAGTGAGGTATACTGTTATTGGTAGTATGTATCAATATATTCAGATACAAAGACTTTGGTGCAGCATACCAGTACAATTTGAAAAAGCCTACCATGAATGATGAACACATTTTGATAATGCACATATTGCATTGGAATTATATGAGTATACTCTGTAAAGCTGCCCCATGGTGTACTATTTAGTAAAACTAATTTAAAAGAGAACTTCCACGCACATTTTTTTGAAACCTGGATTTCCACACAGAATAGTACATTAAATTGGAACACACCTATAGCTAAGTATATAAAAGGTGGGAACAATGGAAAAAGTACAGAGAAGAGGCTCCTCTTTCTGGGATCACATCCTGGTGCTTTGTCCCCTGCCCCTTCCTACAATATTCCACCTACCATATGAATCTGAGCTTATGATGTTTGTTCTTTAAAAGCTTTCTATGAACAGCTCTTCCTTTTCGTCTTTCATGATAGGACCTTTTACAACCTTTCCAGGAACAGCTAAATAAATGAAAAGTTTTTCATTTCTTCTTTGGTCTGCAAAAATAGCTTTTGTTGATGATGAAAAGTGCCACCTCCCAAATTTCTCATTTTTCCATGAAGCAAAAGGTTTACTTTCTGAAGGTTTCACAAGTCCTATGAATCACTATATTTATCTTTCTTCTGGATGTAGAAAAACGGGTGGCAATTTAAACCCAGGCTTTGCAAATTTCTCAAAATATGGCACCATGACCATGTCTAGATTTACTTACTTGACCTAGACTCTAATTTTATTTTTACGGAAAAAAGCACTCTTAATTGTAGTTACAGTTGTATATATTTTCTTGTCAAAAGAAACAGAAGATACAGTTTAGCAAATCCTTCAAACCTAGGCTCTGGATATGAAAAACCTAAGAGTGCAACTTAAAAAAGGATATTTTTCAAACATGCTAATTATACCTCCAATTTATTGGAATACTATCTTTGATGCTTAAGACAAGTGATGTTCAATAATGCATTTTCAACCAGTGATACCACTATACATAACTATGAAGGTTTTCAAGTAGATATTTCCTTTTAAAGTATCCGGAAAACACCACAAAATAGGTTTGCATCCCAATAATTTATTGCAATTTCATTGATATACTTGCAATTTTCTCAAATGTTACTGGAGGTACAGTTTTAAAAGAGGGAAAACAATATATAAATGAGACTTTTCATTTTGACGCTATAAAAATAAAACTGTGAAGTCTTTAATATTATTGCCATTCATTATTAGTTCCTAATATATACCTTTAAAATGCTAGGCTCTTGTTTAAGCAATTGAAATTACTGCTTGTTTGTAATAGGTCCTGTACTCACAGAAAAAAAGGTCATAATTTTTGTAAAGTGTCAATGTATTCATAAATCCGTTTATAATGGATGTTTTAACATCGGTGCTAAATAAGTATTTTTAAAATCCATTCTACGCACAAATATGTGTGCCCTCATAAGTAAGAATAATTAGCAAATTAATTCATTACATTGTTTATACTTCAATTATAAAGGCAAATAAAAAGCTGTTCATGTTCTGCTTGAACAGATTTGCAGTCTATGCAAGTATTGTTTGACCTTAGTTTCCTTTTAGAGATTGAGGATATTTAAAACAAAAACGTTCTGAAAGGCAATCATAAATTCAGTTCATTAAGTGACTAAGTGAAGAAATTATACAATAGATAAACTAGAAAAAAAAAGTTAGTGTAAAACCAAAAATCTGGCTATTTGACCACAGATGTATGCTAGTGGAAATGAGCCACTGTGGTCTGCATACATACAAGCACATGGGCCAGTTGTGCATACAAATGAATTAAAATTCGTGGTCACACAACTGTTGCTCAACATTAGACTACATCTACTGTGTTATTCATTTTAAAAGAAGATGTTTAAATTAAAGTTATTGGATAACAAATGGGTTATTCATAAATTCATGATTTCAATAACAAATTCCACTTTCTTTACTATCCTACTTACTAAAACAGTTTTGCCCTCAGGGTCTACTTGAAGAGTGAACATCCATATTTGTTTTAATTCACTATCTTAGCAAAGCTGTCAGGCTCTAGTATTTTAAGGCAAATTAAAATAGGTACTGATTTTAATATGGTATCCCAACGGAACCAAGCATTACAATTTCAGGCTTTCAGGCCTTTCTCAAACACACACCCACACATACATGCACACACACACACACACACACACACACACACACAAATTAATTTTGTATGATTTTCAGTTCTAGTTAGAGCCTTTGTCCCAAGGGCTTGTTAATCTTGTATCCCATTCCTGCCCTGTTACAATTTAAAGATTGTCAAAAGAAGGATAAATTTCATGCCATTTTCTGTTCTCATTACAATCTTCAGATTGTTATGAGAACGGATTAATTTTGCTCAATTTTCTGCCCTCGTTACAGACTGTTATGAGAATGGATTAATTTTATGACATTTTCTTCTTTCATTATAATCTTTGTTATGGGAATGAGAATATGTAATGAGAATGAGAGCATATCAAGCATTAAAAGGTCTGTGAGAGCTCATGACAAAGATTGTAACAAGAAGAGAAAACGGCACCCAATCCATTCTTGTGACAATTTTAAGATTGCCAAGCGAACCCAGAGTGACACTGCATTTATCCACTCTGAAGACAAAGATTGTTGAGAAAATGGGAATGAGAGCAAAATTAATCAGTTTCCCTGACAATCCCAAGACTGTACTTAAGCTTAAAGTATTTTTCCTGTGATATAATACTTACTTAAAAACATGTGCATCGCATGTAAAAGTTATTTATTGGAAAATGTCATTTTCATATTTTATTTTTTCTATTTTATTCTTTCAATTTCTCTTTCCTTTCTCACTCTCTCATTTCATTCCTTCTTTCCTCCTTTTCCTCCCATTTGCCTCCCTCCTTCCATCCTTCCCTCTCTTTCTTTCTTAACTTTGATGCCTATCATGACCTACAATTTTAGAATTATTACATTTAAATAGAAATCAACATCACCTAAAATGTCAATACAAAAAAAAAAGCCACATAAAGCAGAATCTTGACCAGTGATTGCTTTTATGATTGCAAATCATTTATTTGAATCGATTGTCTCCACATGCCCAGAAAAAAAAAAAAAATTGTTTTTGCAGAAGTTACTTGAGTAGCCAACAAAATGAAACTATCCTAGGTCTGCAAACACATACTATTTCTTTCCTAATAAATAAGTCACTGCCTTGTAATATACTCTCATAAACTTGAGTAGATATACCTATTACTATATCTGAATAACATCAATGTTCCCATTTTATGAGGAATAATCCCATAGTTTCAATGTACTTTTGTTTCCTCTTCATCCTATTAATAAGCCCCAGTTAAATATTCCTTTTAAAATGGTTTCACTATTTACAGAATACCCTCATTTGAAAATACCTATTATTTGAAAAAACTGCCAATATCCTTGGATATGTATATGAATATATAAAAAACACACATTTTAGTATATTTATATATATGTATTGAGTATGCATATATATTGGCTATGTGTATATATATATGTCTATACATGTCTATATATGTTTATATAAACACGTACATGTGTTGCAGCATCTTTTTCAATAGCATATATTAAATAAATGATACTGTTGAAAAAAATAGTCAGTTTGGCATAATGAAATCGGTACCAAAAATGATGCCTGTAGTATTATTGAATACCTTTTTAATAATAGATAAAATATTCAAGAATATCACAGAATTTATTTTGTCACTATTTCAGGATTGTACACAGACTTTGATATAAGTGTTTCATGTCTTGACTTTTCTATTAAACCCAAGAGGTAAAGTTCTCACAGAATCCTGAGATCATTAAACTCTGTTTCTTATTTCAAACCATTCTGTTCATCTTCATATGTTGCAAACATTGCTAGAAACTAACCTATACTGAGTGGGTAAAAACAATAAATGTTTTGCATTGATCAAAATTTGATACCATATCCATGAACAGTTCTTGACCACATGCTAAAATGACTTCTTTAAGGTGTTTTTGATAAATGAGTCTCATTTTCAGTATCAGTGCAACCTTAATGATTTCAATTATCAACTCACTTCATCCTATTTATTTATTTTTCTCATGGCACAAAATCTTTAGTCTTTTTCTTCTCTAGTTGGGACTTTCATTGTTTGCAAATTTCATACATATTTATATCTGTGTGCATATGCAGCATCATTCTAAGCAATATTCTCTAGAATATTAAGCTGAGACCAAACTCATGGGGCAGTGATAACTGGAAAGGCCTGGACACTTGAGTAAGCAAGCTGGTTAAGGCTGAGCTGACCCAGAAGTACAAGGAGTGTGGGGGGACAAATGCATTGAGAAAAAGGTGATCTAGGGCCTCATGAACCTGGGAACCTGGAAGTTGGACTGAACCACTAGTGTGGGCACTTTCCAGACACACAGAACAGGCCCCTCAGAGGTATTTATGGTACGAACCATGTGAGCCCAGATGGCTGGGCCAGGTACATCTCACGTGTACATAATCAGAACCACAGTAAATTCCATTTCAGAGGTCTTCCATCTTTCTTGCTCAACTTTCCCTTATTAAAAAACACTTTGTCAACACTAGCTCACATTTTCACAGCCATTTCCACATAGCTAACATTCCACTCATTGGCTCTGGTCTTTACCTCCTCTACAGAAACCTTCTTTTTATCTCCTAAATCTGATTCATTATGAACCAGCAGAAATGGAATATTCGCATCTTCCTTAACTCTTAAAATCTGATTCCTGAAGTCAGCTGTGGCTGCAGAGTAACAGAAGACACAGAAGAAACCCTCCCCAATCTGGTAGTAGTTGTCTCTAAGTGCAGCCTACTCCTTCTGCCCAGCTGATTTAGGTTTAAATACAGCAATATCAGTGCACTTCAATAGAGTCTGAGAAATTAAACACACACACACACACACACACACACACACACACACAGACACCTCAGTTCTCTTGTGGTGGCATCCCTGAAAACAGTTAATTATGGAGGTGGTTTGAGGTGAAGTAGTGATAGTATCTGATGGATAGGAGGAACATTCCTGGTTTGTGTACTGTGGGAAAAAGGGCATCTGGATTAGCTCCCTTCAAAACAATGGGCCTGATATACTAATTTAACCTCTCTGACAAATTCTTGACCTAAATCATCTTCTGCTACAAAGATTAAGAACCCAGCCTAAATCCTTCTCAGAGGCCCTAAGTAAATGCATACTTACACTGTTGCTAGAATGGTCTATTTAAAATGCAAAGTTTGACGACATTTCTTAGCTGCTTACTAGCCACCTATCATCCAGAAAATAATGTCCGAGCATCTTAGAACATGCAAGGTCCTCAGTGATTGATCCTTCTCTTGCCTACCTTTCTAGCTCTCATCCAGTACATTTAGTTACAGCCCTGCACTATGCTATTTCTACCTCTGTGCATTTGATCATGCTAGTAGTTCTTTGTTTTGATTATACTTCCAAGTCAATCACCATGATCCATACCTCTTCATCCTCTGTGTCATTGATTGTCATCATTTGTCTAGAAAGGGATAGAGGCCCAAATCACTGCGCATGTTCCTCCATAATGTTGCCACAGTATGTATCGAAGCTCTCCGCTGCTGTGTGTTTGAGTGTGTGCACCGTTCTTTGTCCCATTCCAAACTCTTGGTTCCTAATTTGTCTTAACTTAGTTTGTAATCTAAGCTCCCAGCACGTTGCTCACTTGTAGCTGGCACCCAAGAAAACACTTATGAACGAGAGACCAAAGATCAGTTCTTAGAGCAAAGTAATATTTACAGATATGATACCTTAAAAATTATATTTCAACAGCTAGCCTAGCAGCCACTAATATTTATTGCCCTCTTACTAGGTAGCATTCACTCAATAACAGTGATTTACATGTATATCTAATTATATCCTCACAACAACCTTGTGAGTTAAGTATTATTATAATCCCCATTTGCAGGTAAAGCAATTGAGGATTAACAAGATTATGTATATTTCCTAAAATCACAAAACTTGATGGGGGACCCAATTATTGAAGCTTCATCATTGTATTGTCCTCATTTTAAAGGTATATTACTTTTTTATTTTTTTGAAAAGTATATTACTCTTTTTTTTCATATAAGGAAGAATATATATTTTAATGCACTATAAATAATTTTAGGAAGGGCTGACTTATTTTAAACTAGTACTTTTCCTCAACATCCTTTATTGTGGAAACAACAAAAATATGAGTTAACTTTTTGAGTTTTTCTTTCCAAAATAATGTTGAAATAATATTGAGACAAACATTAACCTTAGGATAATTTGGGATTTGAAGTAAAAAATAATAATTTTGAGGGTCTTTTAAGGGAAAGCTATGGGATTTTCAATAGTATGGATTGGCAAACTTATACTATTGGTCAGATAATCATTTGATTCCACAATTCATATTACATGCATCTTCATTGTATATGTTACTCTGACAATTAAACATCAATATATGATAGACTCACCTCTACTAGGGGACAGTTGTGTGTGAATAAACATGCATTCAATATTATGAGTAGAATCATTTAACTTCATTTTCAGATGTGCAGGGCCTTTAAGAATATCTTCTGGGATTTAGGGGTTGGTAATCATGGAAGAGAGGAATCTGTTCCAAAATGGTGGCTGGAGAAGAAAATCTTGCCTATTAACAAGAAACTTGCTGATTAATTAACTTTATTTAGAGACTACCTCTTATCACTGATGTTTTCCCTTGTTTCCAAAAATTGGTTAACTTAAATGAAGTGCTTAGAATTTCTCTGCTATGCCTTGAACAATAATAACATGCATACATACACACATATACACGCACACACAACACATTTCTTTGGTAGCTGGCAGTGGGGCTGGGGAGAACAGTAACAGCAACAACAAAAAGCATCCCAACAAGCCCTGGAAAAAAGCTAAAACTTACTCTGTTTTTTCATGGTCTGATGTCAGATGTAAAATGAATAGGTCTGTTCTGAGGTCAGAATGAGAAGAAAAAGATCAACATGACCTCTGGGAAATAAAGGTTATTTGACATTTGGGGGATTATCTGCTAAAGGCATTGGCCTTGTATGAGAGTAAAGGCTTGACAGGCAGAGAAGACTTCATTTTCCCCACAGTGAAATATAAAGGCAGAAGCTAAGCCCACGCCTCCCCTCAGCAAGAGCAGTTGTTGAAATCAGTAGCCTTGATCGATGATGCATTTTCAACATCAAAACAAGCATCAGTGTCTCCAATCTAATCACATCTCCTAAAGCTACTGCTTCCTGTGGGAATTTAATTGCTGTGACATTAGACTCCAGACAACAGGCACTTCTCAAGACTACCCATCAGGGCAGGGACAAAAATCAGTGGGATAGTGTCAAAGCCGTTAGACACAAAACCTGTTAAAGACCCCATGTGTATAATTTTCCTTCCTCAATTTCAGCAGTAAAATTTAACGGATCTCTATAACAAGTTTAAAAATGCAGCAGCATTATACTAACCATGAAAAGGATAAAAATATTTTTGCCTGGTAAAAACTCAGCTTTATTTTTACCATGTTCTGAAATGCACTCTGACACACAAAAAAATATGGCTTTGTTGAGATGTTTTTATCATCATTTCTATATGAAGACCTGGGAGTTAGATGGTTAACCTTCCCCATGGGCTTACTAAATTTTTAATTAAAATTTTCATAATACAGTATTTCCACACATTAACCAATTTTTCTGAACAAAACAAACCAAAAAACTTATTTCAGATTTCATGCTCGTTAAATGTTTTTTAATACACAGCACTCCTTTTTCACTATTCTTTCAAAGACTCTTCTGCAAGAGAATTACTTTCTTCCTGTATCATCATAGGAGCTAGAAGCTGTGTGTTACTTTATCTGAGTTATTCTTTTTACATTACCCATACCACAGAGAAAATGAGCAAAAGACAGGAAAACTAATGAGAATTTAATGCTAAGAGCAAAGTAAATCTTGAAATTTTAAAATACTAAAGTGAAAGACCCACAGTGAAATGTAATGTGGAAGAGTCTCACGAGGTCTAAAATAATTTTATGGGTTCTCAGTGAACATGAAGGGATATATCTTGATATTATACAAAGTACCTTAGTGTATTTGGCTGAGCTAGGAATAGGTATGTGTTGCTTTTCTTCCCTAGTCAAGATTTTACCAACAAACTTTCATGGAAACCAATGGCACTTTCACCTCTATCTAAGCTACCTCTCTTTAATGAAATTCATATTCTAAGTAAACATGTTGTTATATTTACATTTTAATATAGTATAATGATTGCTTATTTATGACTGACATAGTAACATTTTCTTGTATCCTTGTAGTACTTTGTGGTTTAAGGTGTATGTGTCACCTTATCTGAAAATTCTCATAATTTTGTAAGATACGTAATCTCCAGTTAATTCATGAAGAAATAAGACTAACTGATCTGTTCAAAATCCCAGAGCTAAAAAAATAAGGATCTGGAGCTTAAAAATCAACATAGTGATTGCACATTCAATCCATTTTCTACCACACACGGTATTTAATGTTTAGATATTTACTTCTGAGTACTTGCTGACCTTTTGCCACTTGTTTCAATTATTCATTGCTACATAAAAAACTATCCCCAAACTTAGAGGGATTAAAAGAACCACTGTTATCTATCTCTTATGATTCTATAGGTAGGCTAAACTCATTTTTTTGCCGTTGATGTTGGTGGTGGTGGTGGTGGTGGTGGTGGGTTTTTTTTTTTTTTTTTACTTGATGTGGTGTGATCTGGAGGTAGAGTAAACAGCCAAAATGTCCAAAATGACTTTTAACAAGGTCATCAGTTTGGATTAGCTGCTGATTGGGAGATCCACTGACATTATTGGCCTGGGGCCTTTGTTCTCCTCCTGTGGGCCTCCTAATGTGGCTTCTTTGGTTTCCTCACAGGATAGTGACTAAGTCTAAGAAAGAACAATCCAAGTATTGAAGGCAGAAATTACAGATGTCTTAAAGCCCAGCCTCAGAAGTTACAGATACTTATGCTGCATTCTATTGTTCAAAATGAATCATAGGAATAGTGAGGGTCACCAACCATCCCTCTTTGCCTGGGGTCAAGTTGTTTCCTGGGGCACAGGACTTTCAATCCTAAATCCAGGGCATTCCTGGGTAAATCTGGAAGGCTGGCTGTTCTAGACAGCCCAAATTCAAGGGTAGAGAAAATAGATTCCACTTTTGCTAGGGAAAGGAAAGGTCACATTACAAAGAAGCAGAAAGAGTAGATATCGTTGTGTATCTTTGGAAATGCAATCTACTCTAATCACTGAGCTTTGGGGAAATTTCATTTCTACCAGTTACATTTAAGCTTAGTAAATATCCATAAATCTAATCTGACTGAATTATTTATTGGATTATTTATTGCTTCACTGTACAAATAGTTTTAAATTTAGACATTTGCCAGTGAGGATATATGGTCTCACTCCTTAGAAACTTCTGCCAAAAAACATGTAAGGCCCAGAGGGTCTTGAGAATCCTACTGTTGATGGTTTATACAATTCAGTGACTATTAAATAGATTTTGTGGACTAGACTGAGAATCTAACCTATATCTGTAACCTTTGTTTTTGTCTTTGTGAAAATTTATTCTGAATTTTTAACCAACAATGTAACTTCTCTTAACACACATTGCTTCTTTGTTGGAAAATAGTTTTTTTTGGAAGTGATCAGATAGCTGAATAGAGGAGTGTTTTCATTGTAACTCTATGATGACACAGTCCAATAGAACTTTGTAGAGTGATGAAAATGTTCTATGTAGCCTCTAGCCAAATGTGGCTATTGAGTACTGAAATTGGGCTAGTGTGACCAAAGAAATGAATTTTTAATTGTTTCTAATTTTAATTAATTTAAATTTAAAAAGACAGACGTTAGGAGTTACCATGTTGAGTTACAGTTTTGATATCATGATTTCCTTTAGTCAGAAGTAAAAGGAGAAAATGGCACATACAAAATACTGCTAAATCATGTATCAGGCTAACAATGAAGGTTATCATCTTATAGAAGGGATGATCTAAAGTTAAAGACACATTTTTCTTAGATGTGAGAGTATAAACTCAATGCTTGAACAACTAATTCAACACTTTCCTTATGATTATGACAACAAGCAGTGTTTTAAGAACAGAGAAAGGTAAAAAAAAATAAAGGTCATCATTATATATATATATATTTTATAAATATATATTATATTTTATATATATATATATTTTATATATATTATATAAATATAAATATATATATTTATATATATATATATTTCAGAATGGAATAAAATAGACTTATCTAAGTTTATCTAGAAGTATCATATATTGACCTCTCCCTGACTTCACTCATTTTGGTCTATGCCATATAAAATTTGGAAGACTCATGTGGTAAGCTGAAAGTGATAATGAGGAATAATTTTGCATAGTAAGCTCAGATCCCTACAGACATAGCCAGAAAATCATTCCCTACTTCCCCAATAGACTGTGCATTTATACAATTCATTCTGTTTTGACAATGCTAGGCAGTTTTTTTCCACATCTCCTTTGTTTCAGAATCTTCATTCTCATAGTAACTAAATCTTTGGAATTGATTTCTCAACAAAATAGTCAATTATCTCCCTAGCAAAATAGGAATTTAGATTCCTGAGCTTTTGCTCATTTTGAAGAAAATTAAGTAAATTTCTATATAATATTCAACTACCTGAAGGTGTTGAATGAAAGCATTTATCCTGTAACTCCTGTCTTTATAAAAGCGATAGAAGTCATTTATCTCAGAAATCATTTATCTCATTTTATTTTCTCTTGGAGAACAGTGAACAGATAGAGATGACAGTGGTGTCCGTTTAAACTGATCCTATCTATGTGTCAAAAGCAGGATTGGCTAGGAGGTGAAATAGCCTCATTTAATTTTATTTCAGATTAGGTATTTTGGTTCCCTACTATAATATCAATAATATTTTGGTTCCCTACTATATCAATAATTTTTGGGCCACAAAATACCTTTGTCAATTGATTTTTTCTTGAATAGGTATATACAGATATATATAAAAAGAAGTTTGTCCTATAAAAGAGCCAAGAAAAAAAAAAATATATATATATTGGCCTAGGATGAAGATAAAAGTGGAAGTATTGCATCACTGTGCATCATAGAATATGCAGGAATTTGTATTAGCCCTAAGAGAACAATTTCTACATGAAAATAGTCCTCCACTTGCTCTCAGACCATTTGGCCTAGATGTCAATGAGTCCATGGAGAGATGCTGGACATCTGTCATTTCTCACCTACTTTAATTTTTGGACAGTGCTAGCCCAACATGTTGATGAATCCACTTCTCTATTTTGCTATTTAGAAAGGAAAGATAAATAAGATAGCAAGGCTTATTTTACACCCCGCTTACTTCCAAGAAATTCAGTTACATGCCCAGTACCAGTAGTTCTCTGTAGGTACTGACACAGGATCATATATAACTCTCAATTTTCTAAAAAAAATTAAGCCTACATATTCACTCTTAATTAACCTAGAATAATAACAATGCTTTCCTCCAAACCCCTGGTCAATTACTCCTACATACTATTTTTGACTCAGAAGAACATTCAGGTCATTTCTCCACTTCCTCCTGCCTCCACTTACTAGGCTATCTAGTCTAGATTCCATGATCCAATTCTTCACCTCTATTGTAACAGCATCTTTAAACTTCCCAATTTCTTTGAAAGCAAAATCTTCAGAAATGACTTCTCAGCTAAAACAGTCAATTACTTTCCTACAGATCAGATATCAAGTCATTAAACTACTCCCCATCTTGGAGGCATGTATTGTCATTTTATTGAGGAGGAAACTGATAGCCCCTTTAGACCCCTTCCTTTCGTCTGTCAGCTGGGTTCCTTCATATGGATACCACACAGGCATCTCAGATTCTACATGCCTGGGCCTGTTTTTCCTTCAGTTGCCACTGTTGCCTCTCTAAGTACCTGGGAATACTTTTTGATGCCACCCTCTCCCACATTCATCACATCTAATCAAAACCAGTCTGTCACATCTCTAAACTAAGTGTTTCAGAATATGCCCACATTTCATGAAAACTCCTGCTATCTTACTAGTCTGAGGACCATTTGATCTCAGCTAGATGACCCTGACAATGTTTTAAATCATCTCTTCTACCAGATTTGGCCCCTGTAAGCCATCTTCCACTGAGCAAACAGAGTGATCTTTCTGAAATGTAATTTGATGATGTAATCATGTGAATCTTTTGTTTAGATCATTTCAATGTTTTCTAATTGTCTTACAAACCTTTGGGAATCTGGCCATCGTTTACCTCTCCAGCTTAATCTCTTCATTATTCCCCTGGTAATGGTGAACATTTTTCCTCTATATTCCCTCACTTTCAGTCCTTCTTATTTCTTTTTTCTCTGTAATCCTGCACTTACCTCACTGCCAAACCTCTTGGCCATACTCTTATTCATCCATCCTTTATTCCATAGGTTTTTTGTATGCCTACTATATGTCTAACATGTAGAATACTGGGAGTTGACACATGCTAAGTGAATAAAATAAACATCTATTAAATCATAATGTTCACAGGGCACCTGGGTGGCTCAGTTGGTTAAGTGACTGCCTTTGGCTCAGGTCATGATCCTGGAGTCCTGGGATCAAGTCCTGCATTGGGCTCCCTGCTCAGTGGGGAGTCTGCTTCTCCCTCTGACCCTCCCCCCTCTTATGTGCTCTCTCTCTCTCTCATTCTCTCTCTCTCAAATAAATAAATAAAATCTTAAAAAAAATCATAATGTTAACACTCTAGTATATTTTAGGTTTCAGCTTAAAATTTCAAATGTCCTATAGACTAGGTGAGTTACTATTATGCTTTCTGATGACACTGTATACTTTTCATATCACAACATTTATTATTCTTTATGTATGCAATTGCTTATTCCATGTCTTTCATACAAATGAAAAACCAATTCTGTGAGGGCAAAAACCAGAGCTGTCTTGTATACACAGCATCTGGCCCATTTTCTAGCAAACAGTAAGCATTGGGGAACATTTTTTTTTTTTAATAATGAAAAGACATATGGATACAGTTGAACAAGTTATGCCAAGATGTATGTATAAGTGATCTACTTATGACATAGCACTTGTCATTACTGACAGTCCTAGAAACAGTGAAAATATATTAGAAAAACTTAATCAAAAATAGAAGAACTTAACAAAATTTGTAAGAAGGTGTGGGTGTTTATGCGCATTGGCTTAAAGCCAGAATGTCAACTCAAAAAAAAAAAAAATGTTTAGGTGTTTCACATATTCAAAGACTATAAAAATAGTAACTAGACTTTATAAATACATCATTCATATATTTAAATATACTGTGAAGATGGGGAGAACAACTAAGGAATTAACAGAATACATTTTGGAGATGAAATTCCCTGCAAATATGAAGTGCTCATGTTTTGGTAATTGCAATTTTCACCATGAAATGGCACTAGAAAATAAAGCTGGTTGACAAGGAAGAAAAAATTTGTTCTAACAAATCATTCTAAAAGGTTCTTATACATGTATATTTCATTTTCAGTAAATTTACATTTTCACACTATCTGTTGTTTGTTTATGTGTCTCTCTCTAATTTTGCTTCATTATGTATATGAGGTACGAGATTAGATTTACCAGTTAGATTTTCACCATATATGCCAATAATTTAGATCATACATTCTGGAAATACTTCCAAGGGAGAGACCTCATGACGCATTCTCTCTTAAATCCACCCAGGAGGTCACTTAAATCTAAGAGACTGTGCTCTTACAGAGCAGTAGAAAAGCATAGGGGAAGCAGAGTAGGATGGAAGAACGGAGGAATCCATTCTTGGATAATAAAAAAGCATCAAGGCACAGCACCATTTTTACTGTATTGCATATGGTGTTATGAGAAAACATAACAGTAATTCAATGGGTCTACAGGTCATTTGAGGTTTTAAGCTGAGACCTCAAATACACTAGTGTATGACCATTATGATTTAATGGATTAGATATATGTGATTCAATTTAAAACTCAATTACCCAACTTAAAGATTGGCAAAAATAAGTTCAGTATATGGATTTTTTTTTATTTAGGCAAAGAACATATTTACTTTTGCTCTTAAGGAAAATATTTTCCCACTCTAAATAATTTTATGTAAAAGTGACTCTCATATAATTTCATTATTATTTTTAAATTCCCCCACTGCCTAGAGTAATTTTGTAATAGTATCTTGTTGAGTTTGGGGTACCATTAATTTATTTCCTACTATATTACACTCCATTACATATAGTCTATTTCCTCAGCTTGGTATCAAGGGATAACACTTGCTATGGAAAAATAAAAGATTGTAAAAAGAGCAATAGTAAATATGAGCAGTGAGTTTACTTTTGAAGATGTTTAGATAGATTCAACAAAGCATTTGATTCTACTGAACTCAAGCCTTTCTATATAGCAATTTATCTCAGAACTAGTCTTTAAGTCAATTATTTAAAAAAAAAAAAAGTTGGTTGTTTCTTGGAAGTCCACTTGGAAGTGAAAAAACTTGGAAGTTTCTCTTCCCAATAATAAATTTTATATATTGCAAACACAGTTGCCATATTCCTATGAGAAGTTTTTCTTTGTCCAGTAACTATGTTTTCATACTTTATCATGCTTCTATTAGAGAACAGAGATACTTGGCCCTCAGTGTCCCAAAGGAGGTAATAAAATAGGAATTATGACCAAATTAACACTAACTTCAGTGATAAAAGGACGTTCAGACTGTCTATCCCCATGGGCCCATCATTTCCACCCTAAGTAATAAAACAAGTCAGAGCAATCCAGCCCCCCCATTGGAAGTCTCGAAGTTAGTCATTTGTCCTGTTAATCCAAGGCAGATCAGGAATTCAGTAACTACTCAGACATTATTCATACATCAATATTACCTCAGCATTTACCTTGTATTCATACTATTTAAGGCATTAAAGACACATCAGTGAATAGAACAGACAAAATTACCTGCTTCCCAGAGTTCTGAGCAAATCATGGGCCATTTATAAGGACTTTTGTCACCAGCTAGACCCCAAGACCTAAACTTTAGTGCTCACCTGCTTATACCAACATATCTTTGTCCCACATTTTTCCTTAAGTTCTTCTTTCTAGTTTACCTCTTAACTCAGGCAAAAGACTGAAGGGGCATAGTGTCCCATGATGGAAAGCGAAATTACTCCTCAAGCAATAATGACTGATGGGGCAAATGACTAAGTTCCACAGACCCAGACCACCCAGACCATTTTGAAGTTAACCCCCACCCCACACCTGCACAGATGAGCCATGGAGTGACCCAGGAAGTGACTGACAGTTACTTTTAGCTCATTATAACACTAAAATCTCCTCCCAAGAAGCACAAGCCTCATTTATATACCATACAATGTGTGTATAGGCACATTTCCTTAAGGTACACGCACGACCTTATGCCCACCTCTGCATATAACGACAAGGTTCCCTTATCTAAATATTCATCCTAACCCTAGATAAAAGGAATCCATTCCCCCTTGCTCAGAGAGTCATGGCTTTGGAAGTTATCTCCTTATCTGCTGCAAATAAAGTTTCCTGTGTGCAACAACTCCACCTGGTGTAGTTTCTATCTATGACTCAGCAAGGAGCAAACTCGTGTTCAGTGACACTTTGGTACTTATTTTGAGAAAAATGTGAGGCACTATAAGGTCTTGAACAAAAAAAACATCTAGATTATGTTATAGTTCATGACCTGGTTCCTAAGTAGATATTTAACAGTGGAGGGGAAAAGTGAAAGCAAGGAGACTAGTTAAGAGGATATTAGAATAATCCCAGTGAGATAATCAGGGAAAAAGCAGTAAGGAATAATAATCATTCAGGATATATTTTGAAGATGTAGACAACAGGATTTTCTAACAGTCTACATGACAGGTGAGAGAGCGAGAGAGAATGACAAAAGAGTGGCAGAGATGGAAATAATTCTGCCTTCAACTCAGGGAGGAAAGCAGTGTGAGTGATATTTAAATGTGGTAAAACATATGAATGGAAAGAAAATGAAGG
This sequence comes from Eumetopias jubatus, assembly GCF_037043125.1. NCBI lineage: Eukaryota > Metazoa > Chordata > Mammalia > Carnivora > Otariidae > Eumetopias > Eumetopias jubatus. Next base: position 80,922,689 of record NW_028274811.1, on the reverse strand, counting down.
GACAGTCAAAATTCTTTGACCAGTCTTTCTCAGACCTTAAAATTTTGACTGCATTTTATCCATAAAAATCAGAGTAAGTCCTGAAGCAGAAACAAAGTTGACTCAAAATTTGCTGTCTTAAAATAGCATCATACTGATAATCATCACCACAGAGAGGGCACTTAAAAGTCTATTGGCAGCAATATGAAAATGATTGGGTATTTTATGAGCAGGAAGTTCTTTTGTGATCTCCCCCCTAAATTCTGATGTGGGATTCCATGGCTGGGTGGGGGCATCCCGCATACCAAGAAACAATTCTCCAGACGCCAACTGGGTATCCTCCAGTTTAACTCCCCACCTCTCCATGTTTTCATCAACCCAGAAGCTCTAAGATATCCTGTCTTTTTTGAGTTTTATGGAAGCCTCATTTTATAGGCATAACTGATTAAATTACTGGCCTTTAGCAACTGATCCAACCTTTAGCTCCTCTCCTCTCCCTAGAGGTAAAGTGGGTGGGGTGGAAAGTTCCAACCCTCCACTCTGATGGTTGGCTCCTCTAGCAACCAGCCCCTACCCTCTGGTGCTTTCTAAATGTCACCTAATTAACATAACAAAAGATACCTTTACAGCTCTTATCACTTAGGAAATTCCAAGGGTTTTAGGAACTTGCCAGAAACCAGAAGCCAAGCACACTTGTCTGTGTCCTGCAGGAGATCAAACCTTCTAATGAATCTGTAAAGCTGAGGTTTTCTCAAAGAAAGCATACTAATTCATCATGCTATGTAAAGACACTGAGCATAAATTCATAATTTTCATAGCCTGTACAATGTAAACATAAAAGGGAGGAAAATGTTTTAACAGGTCACCCATTCTACCTACTATCCAAATACTAGATGTTCCTGTAATCATTGTAGAGATTTAAAGCTAACTATTGCTGCAATCATTATAGAGGTATGAGCCAAACTGGTAAAATGGTTCTGTCACTAATTCCTTTGTAGGAGCACAACCCATTTACCACTGAAATGTTCACATCAATTACAATCTCTGTATATTCTAAGAAAATTATCGACACTGTATGTAGCACATAAACTGAATAGATGTTTCCTTACTTGTATTTAAGTGTATCAGTCTCTCCATTTCCAGAATCATAAGAATGCACTGTCACATTCTGAAAGATAGTTGAGCCCTAAAAATCTGTCATTATTTCTTTGTATAATTAACCAATTGTATGGTCATTTCAACCATATATACAGATATATTTTTTATTAGATCTGCTTACTAATGTAAAATTGTATGACTGTCCTAATCATTTAGATAACTCATGGCTGTCCTAATCATTTAGATAACTTTAAGTATTGGACACAGAGGCCAATAAAATCCAAGTATTTTAGCTATGTAGCCTCTTTTTAAATAATCTGAGCTAAAGTTTGTTTGGCTCTGGGGAATGGTGGAGCTAAAAAGGGGTTTAGGGAAGGTGTATAATCCAACTTCCTCATGTGATAAGAAAATTGAAACCAGAAGTGGTTTTGGTATGGATCTAAGGACACTGGGTAGTTAATGAAATCATTAAGTACTTGAACTCAAACATCCTTTGATTTTATACTTACTGCTTATTTGGAACAATATTTATAAATGTATAAGGCTGTCTAACAGAAAGTTATCACCCTGCACAGTTCCTTAAGACACAATGAAAAATATATGTAAGAGAACCTAAAAAGCCATTCCTCTTTTTCAGTTTCTTTATATCTCCCCTCACCCTTCACATACACCTCTCACATCTTTACTCAAGAAATGAAGGCACTGCTTTGCCTCCTTCTTGAAGGTGAACATAAAACATGTCAGCTAATGTCAGTTAATCTTTTGATATTCTGATTTCCTCATTCCTAATCACTAAGGGAGTATTAAATGAGGTAAAAATGTTGGGGTTTGGAGCAAACAGTCAAGAAAGAATTTTTGTGACGTCTTTGGTGCAAAAAAGGCAGTTTTATTAAAGCACCGGGAGAGGACCCGTGGGCAGAAAGAGATGCACTGGGGTCATAAGGAGTGGCTGATTATATCCTTTCAAGTTGGGAGGGGGTTAGGGATAGCAAGTTTCTAAGGAATTTTGGAAGCAAGGTTTCCAGGACCTTGTTGTTAGGAAAAGGTCATTTATTACTGTCTAGTAAAACCTGAGTAATGAGACCCTTCAGATGTATATCAGTGGGCCATATGCTTGGAAGATGATTGCTAACATATATCTTGGGGGATAGAAATAAAGGAAGTTTCCAAAGGAATTTTATATGTTAAAGAAAACTTAGAAGATCCTGGAGGTGGGGATAATGTTAAGCAAAGATTGCCTTTTGCCCTTAGCCAAATGTTAACACTGGGGGGAGCTGAGTTCCTAGAGGAAGGTCACTCTGCCTGTCTCACGGACCTGTCAATGGGCTGTAAGTTGTAAGGAAATTTAATTCTTTTCTTTGGCATTTGTTCTCCACATCACTAAATACCAGTTTGAATTTGAAGAACTTTTCCTGTCATCTGAGCTTTTTAGAGAGACATCCTACTATTACTTCAATTCAGTCTTCCTTCCATCTCAGGATGATGACAGTAGTAGGCAAATCAGACTATCATACCCTCAAAAACACTTTGATTAAAGAAGTGAAAATCCCTTTTCAAATCTCCCTACTGTGAAAAGAAATATCAATGTGACAGATATAAGGCACAATACAGTGGCTAGTAATCAAATGGATGATTTGCCAGAGCTATAAGAAATGAATAAATGAATAAAAAACTATGCCTGAGAGATTAGACAAGTCATAAATGCCTGAGGTGAAAGATCCTTATTATAAGCCTATATTCTCGTGAGCACTAATGGCTACAGGCTCCCAGCTAGTGATACAAGGACAGAGAGAAATGGAAGAACACACCCCATCCCAATTAAGCCAGAGTGTGTGGTATGCAGTCCCTTCTTGGGTGTCCCTCCAATGCCATCTCACCCACATCAGTGTGGCTTTATACTTACCCCATTGAGACCATTTTATACGGCACCTTTTCGTCTTAGACTCAACTTACTTTCTATGCAGAGAAAGGGTTAGTTCAGTTAGTTACAGCAAAAATCTGGCTATCGTGCAAAACTTAGGTCACACACAACCTTAGATAATATGTGATATCAAACAGACTTGAATACAGTGACTAATATTTCTTAATGTCTGTCATTAAGTAACACATCACTAAAAATAAACTGTAATCTTGTAAAAACAGTTCTTTCTTTCTGACTGGGGTTTAGGAGCAGGGGTTCGATAATTAGTTTTGAAGTTTCATTGAAATAGAAAGCAAAGCCATTTATCCATCTTTCAAAGAGTTTCCAGTATTTTTTTAAATTTTTTCTAATCCTTTTAAAATGACTTTAGAGCACATCCCATTATATACAGCAAAATATTTTCTTTAATGGTGAGATATGGGCAAATAATTATTCACATGCATTAGTATCACTATGAACAAAATCTGATTACTTTGACCCCTTGGTGATGTGATTGGGTTAAAGTGTTAATAGCTCTATTAGTCAGCTATTTCTGTAATAATGTTGTTTAATAAACAAACCTAAACATTCAGTGGCTTTATGATCGCATGTGGTTACTGTCTTTGCTTTTGTGGTGTCTGGGGAAGCTCAGCTTCAAGGTAAAAGGTCCAAGTCTTCTTAGCATGCCTCTCATTCTGAGACCAGTGACTGTTTCTAAAGGTAGATGGCCAAAAGCATTAGCTCTCGGGGAAGCAGTAATTAAAATTTTCTCAGAAAATGAAAAAAATATTTCACAAAGGAGCAGGAATGATAATATTTAATCTGAATCTTAAAAGGATAAATAATAATATTCCAGGAGAGAAACAGTATATTCAAAACTATGAGTATATGAACAATTTCATATTATTTGGATAGTTTTTCTTTGATTTTTAAATAGACATCCAATTTAAACTTTAAGTCATTCATTAATTCAGTCAATGATGATTGATTGACAACTATGTGCCAGTGTGCTAATGATATAAATAAAATGGAAAAAAATAAATAGACACGATCCATATTCCCTCAGAAAAGTGAGGGAGATAATCAAATAATTAAATCAATGCATAACATTACAGACTCAGATAAGGGTACTAAAGGAAATTATCATAGCTCTATGAAAATATGAGACAGAGATAGAGCTTGATGTAGACTGGTGCAGTAGGCATAACTTCTCCAAGGAGGTGATGCTTCAAGCAAAGATAACAAAGAGTTAACTGGAGGGCAGGAAGAGTTTAAAACAGATAGAAAATGTGCACAAAGGCCATGAGACTGAGAAATGATTGAATATGGCATAAATGCCAAAGTAAAGGAGGAGGGGTCATTTTATACTATTTTATAACTTTTCCCAGTTTTTCCCCTCTTCTCGGTTATATATGCATGGTTTCTCAAATGTGTACAAGATGAAGAAATTAGACAAATCATCTTTTGAATATAGCATTTATTGCCTTCAGTTTATAGTTTCCTACAGTAATTTCATTAACAACTGATTCTGAGGATAGCAGAATATAAAATCCTGTTTTATTCAGCATTTTGAAATTTGCAAATATTTATTATAGTTGTGTTTTACCTTCACCAAAAGCATCATGATGTGGATATAATTAATGTCTTAAAAGGAGAACACTTATTCTTTGGGTGAACAGGTGATAGTACTTTTTGTTTCCTGGACATGTTCTTTATTACATTTCATTTACATATAATTTAATAAATGAATAAAGACATACTATAGTAGACAACATTTAAACCAACAAATGAACAAATGATGAACTATCATATCCTTATAATCTCTTCCACAGTAAAATGAACTTTCTCGATTTTCTCAAAAATATCCAATTTATTTTAGTATTTAGAATAGAAGACAAGAAATTTCCCTGGGCTATGTTATGAGTCTGTCTGTGTTATAAAAGGGCTTCTCAGTCATGTGTCTCTCTTAATACATGACAGCTGACATCCACAGTAGTGAAAATTATATAGCTATAATAAAGACTATACCCGTATTTTGTGTAGTAAATATTTTTCATGGGTAAGCAGTATTATGCAAACAATAACGTTGATTCCAAGTAGTTTTTCATGTCAATTGTTGAAAGCTATGGTCAGATTGTACCATATTCCTCTAAATCCCTCTTTTAAGTGATTTTTCTAATGTCTAATTGTCATAATTGGCTTTTGCAGTGTCTGAAGGTTGCACCCTGCCATCTCAGGCTTTACGGGAGAGGTTTTCGCCCAAGACTTTACTGCCAGTGAATTCCAATTCTGTGAATTAGCACCCCACCCTGTGCCCCTTCTTTCCTTCACCCCAGACTAGAGGAAGATACTTACTCTCTGCCCCTCTTCATCTATACCAAAGAAATCCTAGGGGAAACACTCCCTCCATGCCCATGTCAGATGCTCTAGAAGAACTTTCCAGAGAGCAGGGCCATGCATTCCAATGACACCTGTGCAATGCCTACCAACGCACACCCAGCAGAGACTGGGAGGTGGCATGACCCCACTCCGCCCCAGGACCTCTTCTGGAATTCCTCCACTAAATTTGCTTATCAACTGGGCAGGAAGTAGGTCATGGGTTCATATCATTTTTTGGTCTTTTGTTTTTGTTTTTTCCTAATTAAAAGAAGGGTTACCTCAATTTTGCTCCTTAGACATGGATGTAGCCACCTTTTTCTGTATGTTGTTATTTTTTTAAGCAATCGTGTTGGATTAGGCGTATACTTGGTGTGGAAAGAGTATGACTTTGCCATGTGATTTGCAAATGGAGGGAAAAGCTACTGTGAGTGTGTTTTATTTTTTAATTTACACTATAGAGTGATTCCCCCCTGCCCTCCCCCTAAATGTCAAGTTTTTACCTTGCATGTACTGGAGTATTTATTTCATCTATTAAAATGTTATGTTTTGGGGTGCCTGGGTGGTTCCCTGGTTAAGTGTCTGCCTTCGGCTCAGGTGATGATCCCAGGGTCCTTGGATCGAGCCCCACATTGGGCTCCCTGCTCATTGGGAAGCCCGCTTCTCCCTCTCCCACTCCCCCGCTTGTGTTTCCTCTCTCACTGTGTCTCTCTCTCTCTAATAAATAAAATCTTAAAAAATAAATAAAATGTTATGTTTCTCAGATGGCAAAAAAAGAAAAAAGATAAATAATCTTAAAAAGATTTTTATCAGAACTAATTTTGTTTTTTTTTAAGATTTATTTATTTATTTATTTATTTATTTATTTATTTATTTGGCACAGAGAGAGAAAGCGCAGAAGCAGGGGGAGTTGCAGGCAGAGGGAGAAGCAGGCTCCTGGCTGAGCAAGGAGCCGGATGCGGGCTCACATCTGACTTGATCCCAGGACCCTGGGATCATGACCTGAGCCGAAGGCAGATGCTTAACCAGCTGAGCCACCTAGGCACCCCTGTTTTTTTGTTTTTTTTTTTTAAGATTGATTGATTGATTGATTTGACAGAGAAAGATAGAGCCCACAGTGGGGAGGGGCAGAGGAGGGAAAGGGAGAGAGAATTTCAAGAAGACTCCCTGCTAAGCATGTATCCTGACACAAGGTTCCATCTCAGGACCAGGAGATCATGACCTAAGCTGAAACCAAGAGTTGGACACAACTGACTGAGCCACCCAGGCGCCCCTACACTAATTTTGACTGTAGCTCAAATCTCCTTAATATACCTAAACCTAGAATTCTAGAATGATATATAAAGTCTTGTAAACCTAGATTCTCTCTGCTCTAATAGGCCCTGAGAATAAGAATAAAAATACAAATCCACTGGAAAAGCAGGATGACCTAGCAGCTTTGGAATCAGAAAAACCTGTATTCAAATTCCAGCTCCCCTACTTACTAGCCTTGACCTTGTGCAAATGTCTTAACCTTAGGGTCAATTACACAATTTTGAAATTGAGTATTGTATTGCCTGCACAGGAAGCTGTTATGAAGAATACAAAATATAATGTGTCTAAAACATTAAATACAGTTTCTGATATTTGATACATGTTCAGTAAGAGCTCTTTATAGGAATAATATAAAGGAAATTTACATGTGCTCTAGTGTAGGACTAATTAATCCTCAACCTTAATTCTGAGTACTTTGATTTCTCTCGGGTTCTTCTGGCTATTGATGACCCAGAGGTTAAGTAAAGTTTACTTGATGATACAAAGATGTTTCAAATGCAGATATTCTTACAGAGTTTCATAAGATATCTTTGCAGCCATGGCTTAACATCAATTGCTTGATGCTGGCAGCCACAGCTGTCAGCCTGGCAACTGGCATCCTTGTCTACAGCCTTGTGGGAGTCTTCTGGAACTCCCACACTTCAGAGTGCTTGCCTAGGCAAGGACATACTGTTGCCAGTGGAAATCCTGGGCATTCTGGCATGGCAGATGCTCAACTACTACTCCAACAGAGCCCAAGGCTGTGGCTCCCAAAGCCCATAAATTGGGAAAGTCTTTTGCCAAGAGCCCCAATGTTATGGCAGAGAAGCGAGTCCTGATTATCAAGGGACATCTTTAAGGGGCTGTGTGCTGAAGCCTGGCAGGCAGCCACTTCAAGAGGTTTTTGAGACCTGATTGTTGTATTATTCCAGAATTAAAGAAATACCCACACACTCACAGTTTGAAACCAATTTTATTAGTCATGTTCCCTTTAAAAATATGCCTTGTCACATTGGTTTAATGACACAAATACCTGAAGCCTAAAAATAGTTTGGTTTTTATGAGAGAGAGTGAGAAAAAAAAGTAGTCCGGTTCTAAAATTCAGCTTTTTTGAGAAAGAAAGAGGACTAAGAATAGAAGCAAAAATATAATCCCTATCTACAAAAATAGCAGAGAAATACTGACACATTATTGTGGACTGAATCAGGGTTATTTATATACCAGATATTTGGCTTCATGTTCCTTTTAAAATAGCATTCCTGTCCATTCTTATTAAGTTTGGATTTTTCCCAAGAGTTCCTTTGTGGCTAATTTAACATCTGTGAAGTCATGGTGATACTAAGTATAAATTCATTGCCTACTGCATGGATAATTTTATTTTACTCTGAAGTTATTGCAATAATTAGTGAAATTTCATAAAAGTTCATATTGGTTTAAATCACCGTATTCATTTTTTCCATCAATTAATTAGAGAATAATTTTATGACAAAAAAATCTCTTTGATTTCATATATTAAAAAGCTGGGTTGGGAACAGAACTATTTAACCATATAAAAAGCACCTAAAATAATGTCTTGAAAAGAACTGATTCAAATTAAAACATATGAAGTCAAGTTAAAATCTAATGCCTTCTTTTCAATCTTCCTTTTCACCTTTCATCTTATCAAATGTTTTTTACCTTATCAGATGTACTATGTAAAACACTGTTGGGATGGATGTTGCAAAAATTACCCTATTAGTTGGATAAGCCTATCAGGACACATGACTACATAGCAATATATATTGAATTACATAGACTAGTTTTTGGTTTTTTCTTGTATGTTATATTTTGGACTCAGAGAGGTAATCAGCAAGAAAGTAACTGTTTATAGCCTATTAGAATAAAATAAAGTTGGGAAAAGCTAAACACAATAGATGTTGAAAATGCAAGTGATTCTAGTTTATGGAATTTTAAGTACATTCGAAGGATTTAAAAATACGTTCTTATTAGAAGCAAACTAGGGTTAATAATACATCTTTACTGCATATTTAATATGTTAAAATCTTTAACTGGGGGATTAAATTCATATAGTTTAGAAATCGTAGGTTATAAATAAAATATGTCAAGCATTTAAACATTGTGTATTATGGCACAAGGTATGTTTTTTAACTAAGCACACATATCTATGCATCTGGAATTCAAGTAGTATTATATTCTACCAGAGTTGTCCTTACTTATACGAAAAATAAAGAAAATCAAATGGATGTTATTTGTAATTAATATTTATTTTGTACCTACTTTGTGTCGGATATTTTTTTTCAGTTGGGCCAAATAAAGTATCATCTAAACTGAAATTATTAGATCATATCAATAATGAATTTGAATGAAGCAGGACTGATGAAAAACATAAGGGACGGTTCAGGACTTGTGAATGAGAGTATGTGTTCATCTGAAAGTGTTCAACGTTTACAAAAAAAAAGTCATAAAAACTCTGGATTAAGACCAATATATTTCAAGGTCTACATTGGTTAAAAAGACAGGAAAGAACTTCTCTTCAGCATTCCAGAAGGAAATTACACAGTTATTAATTCCTCATTAGGAAAGTAAAATACAATCATTCATCAAAAAGCATCTGTAAGATATGCAGCAAAACTTAAAGTAAAACAGGGCAAATAGGTTCAATCATTCTACATATTTATTCAAAATACCTTTGAATGATTTCTCTGGGCTAGACATTGTGCTAGACATAGAACAGAAAAGATTGATTTGGTCCTTAATATTTAAAACTAATACTTAATAGACACAGATGCAAGAGTGCATAGCATGGTTAAGGAGGGAAGTAGTTCCAAATGATTCTCCATTTCCATGAGTGTATCCATGGATCCACCATATATATGCACCAGCGTTTCTACCTGGGAAGTAACTCAGGAGAGGTTTGCAAATATGTTAAGGGTATTTAGTTATTGTAATGGAGGGATGCTTCTGGCATTTAGCAAGCTGGGGCCAGGGAAGCTAAGTACAATGTGCTGCTAAGTTACACACAATGGAGAATTTTCCACGCCAAAATACCAGGGGTGTCCTGTTTGAGGGCACTGTTCCAGACCTTGTTGTCTCTAATAGGAGCACCATATCCAAATTCTTTATTACAATTATCCCCTCCTTGACCACAGCTTATTATTTAGATCATTTTAGGCCCTAATTGTATCCAATCTTTAGCCACATCAGTATGTAACGATCCCATAATTTTTTCTGTGTCCAGTACCTCCTTCATGTTCTTAGATTACTTTCCATTTCAATCCTTCCTTTACATATACACTTCACTCTCTTATCCCTCTATTCCTTAATTATACTCTGTTTGCAAAGACAATTTTGGTTTACCCAAATTTTTCTCAGATTTCCTGACTATACCATATAGAACATGAAAATAAAATGACTTTTCACTTTATTTTATGCTCCCCAATTTCAAATTAGTCCTCAATACTAGCTGGCAATACTGGTAGAAATCCCTAGGAAATGTTCTGTTTAACCAAAACATTTTTTTAGCATATTTTATTCTATCATTAAGCTTTCAATACCCTAGTCTAATTGTACCTCTCAATAATGATAACTTTGTTTCCTAATTATCTTACAAAATGAAGGTAATAAGAATATATCTACCTTAGTTTCTCCTACCAGCAGTGTCCATCTATGTCTCTCCTTAGTTTGTATTTTTCTCTGGTTAAAATAGTGCCATTTCTCTCCAAATCTGAACTATAACTTGTATCTTGGGTCTTACTTCAATTAGTGTGAACAGAAGGTTCTTTGTTCTAATGTTTACCTTCTTTACTCTATCAATATTCCCACTTTGGTGGATTATTTCTACTAACATACATAGATAATACAAGTACTCTCCACAGCTGCTACCTCACTTTTCTGCAGCCCTTGCTAAAGGGATATATAATATTTAATACCTTCCTCAGTCTTAATTCCCATTTTCCCTTGATCACCTTCTACTTAGGCTTCTTTTATTTTTTTTCAGGAGTCTTTTAAAATCACTCTGCAAGATCACCAATATTCATTTTGTCAAATGCATAATTTCTTGGCCTCATTGTCATTCTTCATCTCCTTCCTTCTTAAAACATGTCTCTTCTTTATCTTCTAGCATACCACAATCTTGGCTTTTCTCCTATCTCACCAGCAGGTCTTCCAAGACTCCTTTTCCAGCGTTTTCTTTCTTACACATTCTAAATATTTGAGTGACCCAGGACTCAGTCTTTTGTATCTTCTCTTATTTATGTAACACTATGCCTGGTTAATTTTATGAAGTCTCATTTCCTTAAATAGTTTCTATATGCAGATAACTCTTAAATTAATAACTTCAGACCAAAATTTTCCCCAGAACTCCATACACAGATATCCAACTTCCTACTCAAGGTCTCCTCTTGCATGACAGTGAGGTATCTCAAACTTAATGTCAAATAACTTGTGATTCAATCCCACCTCCCAAACTTGTTCCTCTTTAAGTCTACTCATTTCAAATAATACCTTTACCATTTACCTAACTGCTCAATCCCAAACCCAAGATTTAGCCTCGAGTTCTCTCTTTCATTCCATATTCAACTCATCAGAGAGCTTTGCCACTTCTCCTTTTATGACCTGAGTACTAAGCTTTGATTCTCATCTCTCACATTCTCATTCAGATCATTTTAAGTTTCTCATACACAAATTATTGAAATCTTTGCTCAGATTTTAAATGTCCATTTCTTGTCCTCCTTACCTCATGTATTTCTTGCCACAAGCACTATTTGTCTTCTAATATTCAACATTATTTGAAATTATCTTAATCATTGTTTTTTATTTTATTTGTTTACCTTCATCTCCTCTAGCTTACTGATCCATTAAAAAATAGCAAAGGTCTAATCTTCTGTGTCAATAACATGTTCAAAGTGATAATAACAGCACTTGCAATGAACGAGTAAAGGGCTGTAAATTAAAATAATGGATTGGTTTGTAAAATCATTCTTATGTGAATCAGAAATTTTAGCTATTATCATTCTTTATCAATACTTTTGAGGACATAAGCTATAAAGAAACTCAGCCAAGCAAAGAGGCACATTGATGGTGGCTCCACTAATTCTCCATCACTGCACTGGACATGTACCTTCTGGCCCAGTGTAGATAAAGTCAATAAGTGAGTTACACAGGTTATTAACCCACATCATGGGGAGATATTAGTTCATGAAAAATCTTTATTTTATATTCCAGTTTATATGACCTTATTCAGGCAGCATGATTCTGGGTTTTAATTACTACAGTAGCAATGTTTAAACAAGAACACGTTGTGAAGAAAATTTCATGGATAAAAGCTCTCCTCTCTATAAATATTATTTGACCATTTACCTGGAGATCTAGTAATCATGTTGAGAAGAAGATTAGACTGGTTTGTCTGCCTTTTTTACTTTCAACTGGCAATGTAGGGGATAATCACAGGAGAAGTGGATCACAATTCAGCTGCTTTACCTTCCTCCTCAGTAGGCATAGCTAAGTCATAGTGGATGAGGGTTTGATTAGAGGGTCAAGAGAGAGAAATAATTACCAGGTCATGAAGCTCCTTGTACAGCAGACTAAGAAGCTTAACTTTTATCCACTGGAAGGTTTTGAACAAGGATATGATTTAATCAGATTAAGATTTTTGGGAAGATCACCTTTCGAGCCATCTAATTTGTTTTTCATCCCTCTCTTTAATGTCACCATGGTCTCCATGGCATGGTCAATAGGATTGGGGTCTATGGACACTCTGGTCTCAATCTCAATCTCAGGGGAAAGATTATAGAGTAGGATGTTTGCTGCAAATTCAGTGTAGCTACTCTATCACATTTAGAAAATTGTTTTTTACTTCTAGGTTTCTAGGAGCATGACTTGTGTTATCATAAATGGGTATTAACTATTATGAAATGAATTTTCTTTAATAAGATGATCATATGATTTTTCACCTTAATTTTATAAATGTGAAGACATAAATTGATTTTTTAAATGGTAAATTTCAAATTCCATGGTGTTTCAGGAATAAATCCAACATCATTTAAGGTGTTTTTATTTTCAAGACTTTTGCATCTATTTGCTTAAAAAGATTGACCTATAACTTTATGTTCTTATATATTATTTTCAAGATTTGGAATCAAGATTATGCTGACCTTATAAAATACATTATAAAGAACTTCTTTTTTTACTACTAAGTTAGCATTATTTCTTCCCTATACGAATCCACTGAAAAAATCATCCAAGGTAGGGTTATATATATTGGAAAAAACTCCACTAAAAATGTCATCTTTATTTGTGTGAATGTATCTTATTATGTATTACACGGTTATAATAATATATGACCAACTACATTTCTATTCGTGCCTGTGTCTATTTTTGGAAATTGTGTCTAAGTTTTCCATTTCATCTAAATTCTACTTAATTACTATAACTTTTTCCATAATATCTATTCTTCTATGGACTCTAGACTGACTTCCCCTTTACCATTCCAGTGATTTATCAGTTTTATCAATTAAAAAAATAGCTTTAGACATTGTTGACTTTCTACATTGTGCATTTGTTTTCTGTTTCATTCATTTTCACACTTATTTTTAATGTTTCCTTCTATTTGTGGGGAAGGGGCAAGGTGATTTATTAGCTTTTTTTCTAATTTATTAAGTAATAAATTTAGGTAATTGATTTTCAGTATTTTTGTCTCCAATAAATCCACTTAACAATATAAATTCCTGTGGCGTAATGGTGTTAGTTCATTACTAATTTTGCTGTGCTATAATATGTGAACACCAGGTTAAACATCTACATATGTATGTATATTATTATTTACATATACAATCCATATACATATATGTGTTTAGTTTTCATGATAATTTCTACTGTGACTCAAGATATTTGGAAGTGTATTGCTTAATATCTAAATATTTGTGGATTTTTACTCATCTAGATTTTCTTAAACCCTAGTATTCAGTCAATTTTTAAATTTATTTTAAGTAGCATACTATTTTTAGAGGGTTAGCAATATTTCTTTATTATTGACATATTTAGTTCACTTATATTTTTGTAATTACTGATTTTATCAGTATTTTTGCTATCAGTATACGATTTGCTTTTTGTTTATCCCAGTTGTTTTTTTTCTTCTATCTTGACTTCTTTTGGATTAATCTTTCTTTTTTACCTTTCTCATCTATTAGATCTTATGGTTTATTATTCTTTTAGTGGTTAGCCAAGAGATTACAACCTACTTCCTTGACATAGTGGCATTTATTCTAAACTAGAACTTTTACCATTTCTAAAATAATGCAAAAACCTTAGAACTTTTTAAAAAATTTATTTATTTATTTATTTATTTGAAAGAGAGTGTACGGGCACCTGGGTGGCTCAGTTGGTTAAGCAACTGCCTTCAGCTCAGGTCATGATCCTGGAGTCCTGGGATCGAGTTCCACATGGGGCTCCCTGCTCAGCAGGGAGTCTGCTTCTCCCTCTGACCCTCTTCCCTCTCGTGCTCTCTGGCTCTCATTCTCTCTCTCTCAAATAAATAAATAAATAAAATCTTAAAAAAAAAAAAGAAAGCGAGTGTACACGTGTGCATGTGGGAGAGGTGCGGGGCAGGGGGAGAGAGAGAATCCTAAGCGGGCTCCATGCCCACTGCAAAGCCTGGAGGAGGCAGGGGCAGGGCTCAATCTCACAACCCTGAGATCAAGACCTGAGCTCAAATCAAGAGTCAGTTGCTTAACCAACTGAGCCATCCAGGCACCCCTCCATTTAAATCAAATTTTTAAAAAAATTATTTTCCTTCTGATGGTAGCTACACTTGTGGTGAAAATAGCATAACATATAGAGTTGTCAAATCACTATGCTTCACACCTGAAACTAATGTAATATTATGTTTTAAATTAAAAAAAAAAAAAGAAATAATTGTCCTTTCTCAAAGAGGCTTTTTTTGAGCCCTCTACCTGGAAAAGGTCGATTCATGAATAACAGTTTTTCATCATAGCACTTACTACTGTAATTTAATAAATATTTCCGTAATGATTTGTCTCTTCTTTGAGACCCCAAGGGTCTTTTGCGACATGCATGATTCATTCCCTCCTTAAAGGAGAATTCTACATCTTCATTTTATATGTAAAAACTATTTGTATGTAGGATATTTAATTATACTAGCATTTAGAATATAGATATCCAACTACTGGTCTGTATGTCAGCACCAATTAAGACTTTTCCAAAGACTGGATATTACTTTGAAGAGAGAGAAGATGGACAGACATTGGCAGCAAAATTATTCTGAACAGAAATTTCTCTAGTGAGCATAAGGCCAAGGATATAAAAGAGTATTTAAATGCATGTTGTCTTCACAAAGCTGAAATGTGGGCAGACAGCTTATTGCTGTTTTAATGGCACCTTGCAGAGATGAAATTAACATTTGATTTACATGAGTGTCCTTGGGCAGAGGCAATTGTGACTACTCATATCCACTGATAGGAGCTGAATTAGTTTTAACCTCTCAAAGAAATAATCTAGAAGTCATAATGAAAAAGCTAAATGCAGATGTCCACTTAATACACAGTGGTACTTCAAGCAGTAAGAAAGAGATTGCAACATAATAGTATTTTATACCTATTAAATAGCTGTCCTTTAAGAAGTCAAATGAATTTATAACATTTTCGAATATGATAAACTAGTCACAGAATGTGACTTTATAATTTTGAAAATAATCTATAACTTAGTAATTATGAGACTACACAGTTAGAAACTCTAGGGTCACAAATCAGATGCCTTTAGAAGTCACTAAGATTCTAAATATGAAGTAGCCAATGTGACATTTTAAAAAGGGATGACTGTGATTAACTGGAGAGTACAAATCTTACATAAAGAAAATCGAATTCATTGCTTTACATTATTCTGCTGGCCAAATAAAATATGTACAGTGATTAACTGACCCATAGGCTACCGCTTTTTCATCTACAATTCTAGTTCAACCTCTTTACTTTATGTATGAATCATGCAATTTTTTAGGTAGGCAGGAGACTCACCCAAGATCACATAATGGATTACTAGCACACATGACAATTGTTCTTATTCTAATGATATTATTAAGTTATTGAACTTCCTTAGTCCAACATGTTATAAATTCCTGTTTTTATGGTCTCATCAAGAAGTAGAATGTGAGGGTTCCTGGGTGGCTCAGTCGTTAAGCTTCTGCCTTCGGCTCAGGTCATGATCCCAGGGTCCTGGGATCCAGCCCCACATCGGGCTCCCTGCTCCGTGGGAAGCCTGCTTCTCCCTCTACCAGTCCCTCTGCTTGTGTTCCCCTCTCTCACTATGTCTCTCTCTGTCAAATAAATAAATAAAATCTTTAAAAAAAAAAGAAGTAGAACATATATGGAAATTATTTATCTTCCATATATATAAACAGAAACTTTAATGCTCTAAAATTCAGTTAATTATACTGGTACATCCCAGCATAAAGAATAACATATATAATTAATCCATTATACCATCAATAGTTACAAAAGGCTCACATAGAAAACTTGAGTATTATGGGTGTTCCCCACAAATTTATGTCCATCCAGAAACTAAGAAGGTGGGTCTTATTTAGAAATCAGATCTTTGCAGATGCAGTCAGATAAGATGAAGTTATACTGGTTTAGGGCAGGCCCTAAATCCAAGGACTAGTGTCCTTATAAGAAGAGGTCAGACAGTTGCAGATGCACAGAAAAGGCTACATGACAATGGAGGCAGAGATTGGAGTGATTAAGCTATAAGGCAACAAATGTCAAGGACTGCCAGTGACCACCAGAAGTTAGGAGATAATCAGGGAACAGATTCACACTCAGAGCCTCCAGAAGGAACAAACACTGGTGACATGATTTCAAAAATTTCTCGCCTAGTGCACCTAAGATAGAAAAAATTTCTATTGTTGTAAACCACCACTGTGCAATTCTTTGTTACAGCAGCCCAGGGAAACTCGTACACTGAGGAAAAACATGTCCTACTTTACCAATGGAAATAGTGAAGAAAACAAATGTTATACCACTCTCATAACCTAATTCAGGAATCTCAGGAATACATGTCAGAATGGAAGGGCATTATGTATCTAAAGACCACTAATTTATTTTTTAACATATTAATGCTTTTCTCTATGTTAAAAGGGATACATTTTACATTTATTTCAAAGTCATCTTTGTTAGTTTTAAGGTATATAGTTTAAATACTATTTCAGGAGAAATTTTGTTCCCTAAAATAAAATATCTGATTTTAAGCATCTTAAAAATTATCACAGCCTACAATCATGCTCCACTAGTACACAGGTGCTGATAAACCACCAAAACCAGAACCAGTCTTTCTGTATTTTCAAACCCTAAGGAGTTGGTCTACAAGAAGGGGAAAAATCTCAATGTGAGTGACAGCTAATATAAAGTCTCCATCAAATCAAGTGGCAGGATCCTTGATTTTTGTAACTCGGGAATCCAAGTTTTACATGAGTTGGCATTCTTCCTGTGTACACTTCACCTGAAAATGGTGATGTCTCTGGAAAAACTAAAGTGATCCAGGGAAGGAAAGTGAGTATTAAAATGATATGTAACAATATTTTCAGTGAAGGAGAAAAGGAAAATAGCTAAACAGATATGGATAGTGATTATATATTAAAATTAAATATAAGAAAGAATGCTTGACAGATAATCTTATCCTTCAATTAAAAGGGGAAATACTACTACAACAGCCCTTCATGAGAAAAATCCTCAACAAAGTAGGTTTAGAGGGATCACACTTCAACATAATAAAGACCATATATGAAAAACCCACAGCTAACATCATTCTTAATGGGGAAAAACCAAGAGCTTTTCCTTTACAGTCAGGAATGAGACAGGGATATCCACTCTCACCACTGTTATTAAACATAGTACTGGAAGCCCTAGCCTCAGCAATCAGACAACAAAAAGAAATAAAAGGAATCCAAATCAACAAGAAAGAAGGAAAATTTTCACTATTTGCAGAAGACATATTATATATAGAAAACCCTAAAGATGCTACAAAAAAACTGCTAGAACTGATATACAGATTCAGTAAAGTCACAGGACACAAAATCAACATGTAGAAATCTGTTGCATTTCTATACACCAATACTGAAGCAGGAGAAAGAGAAATCAAGGAATTGACCCCATTTACAATTGCACCAAAACCCATTAAGATACCTAGAAATAAATCTAACCAAAGAGGTAAAAGATCTATACTCTGAAAACTCTAAAACACTGATGAAAGAAATTGAAAATGATGCAAAGAAATGGAAACACATTCCATGTTCATGGATTGGAAGAACAAATATTGTTAAAATGTCTATACTACCCAAAGCAATCTACATATTTAATGCAATCCCTGTCAAAATACCACCAGCATTTTTCATAGAGCTAGAACAAACAATCCTAAAATGTGTATGGAACCACAGAAGACCCCAAATAGCCAAAGCAACCTTGAAAAAGAAAAGCAAAGCTGGAAGCACCACAATTCTGGGCTTCAGGGTTATATAACACAGCTGTAGGGATCAAAACATGTATGGTATTAGCACAAAAATAGACACATAGATCAATGGAATGGAAAAGAAAACCCCGAAATGAACCTACAACTATATGCTCAACTAATTTTCAACAAAGCAGTAAAGAATATCCAATGGGAAAAAGAGAGTCTCTTCAACAAATGATGTTGGGAAAACTGGACAACAACTTGCAAAAGAATGAAACTGGACCACTTTCTTACATCAAACACAAAAATAAATTCAAAATGGATTAAAGACCTAAATGTGAGACCTAAAACCATAAAAATCCTAGGGGAGAACACTGGCAGCAGCATCTTTGGCACTGGCTGTAGCAGCTTCTTTCTAGATAGTTTTCCTGAGGCAAGGGAAACAAAAGCAAAAATAAACTATTGGGACTTCATCAAAATAAGAAGTTTCTTCACAGTGAAGGAAATGATCAACAAAACTAATATGTGACCTACAGAATGTGAGAAGATATTTGCAAATGACATATCTGATAAAGAATTTGTATCCAAAACATATAAGAACTAATAAAACTCAACAACCAAAAAACAAATAATTCAGTTAAGAAATGGACAGAAGACATGAATAGACATTTTTTTCCAAAGAAGACATACAAATGGCCAACAGATACATGAAAAGAAAGACACTCAACATCACTCATCATCAGGGAAATATAAATCAAAACTACAATGAGAGATCACCTCACACCTGTCGGAATGAATAGAATCAAAATAACAAGTGTTGGTAAAGAGGTGGGGAAAAGGCAACTCTCCTGCACTGTTGGTTGGAATGCAAACTGGTGCAGTCACTCTGGAAAACAGTATGGAGTTTTCTCAAAAAGCTGAAAATGGGACTACCTTACAATCCAGCAATTGCCCTACTAGGTATTTACCCAAAGAATACAAAAATACTCACTCAAAGGGATAGAGTACTATCCCTTTGCACTGTTTATAGTAGCACTGTCTATAAACAGCCAAACTATGGAAACAGCCCAAGTGTCCACTGACTGATGAATGGATAAAGAAATATATATATATATGCAAGATATGAAGATTAAATGATTAATTATAATTAGTAGACAAAATAGGTCCACTAGATTTTTTTAATCTATAATCATGTTTTATTACATTTGCAAAACCCATGTATTTGAAAAATATATTGATTGCCACCTATACTATGCAATCATGTTCATTCATTTATTAATCTTCAGACTTCATATTTTTAGTAATTAATTTGTTTAAATAAATCTGAATTTCAACAATTGGACTCATTTTAGTTCAGTAATATGAATTCCTATTTTAGATACAGATGAGATAGTTTTATGATAAGCTTGAGTTATGATTTAGCAATTCTTTGAAACTAGACCAAATTTTACATATAAAATTATTGTTATTAGTATTACTATTCCAAATATGAAAAGACTCCAATCCAGGAACAGATCAAAACATGATTTATAACTCACTTAGAACTACTAACACTGTAAGATTCAACTTAAAACATAATGTAGCCAAAATATAGGCCACATAAAACCTAAAGGTTAGAAACTACTATAGCATCACCTCCTTGGGAAGAATCATTTTGTCTTTTTAGTTGATAAACTTGTCTTTTGCCCAACGTATTCTCCGTGAAAGGAATTACCCTTGGTAGACTTCCTTTCTCATTTTACCCATGTTAAAGTCTCCTTAAGTCTCCCTGTCCATGCAGGGTCTGAGAAAAACTAGAACTAGAGCAGCTATCAGAGTGGGGAATTTGGGGATTTAATATAATAATAACAACACATCAACGGTGCCTTTATTAAACATGAACTCCCTTCACAGACCCTTCTACAATAAGTTATAGTCTGATATTATCAAAGCGTTTACCTTTCAGGAATATTTATACTTTGGCTTTGGCCTAAATATATTACTTTGTTTAAAATAAATTTTAATTCTGAGGCACCTGGGTGGCTCAGTTGGTTAAGTGTCTGCCTTTGACTCAGGTCATGATCCCAGGGTCCTGGGATGGAGTCCCGCATCAGGCTCCCTGCTCAGTGGGGAGTCTGTTTCTCCTTCTCCCTCTGTTGCTCTCCACTGCTTGTGCTCTCTCTCTCTCTCTTTCTCTCTCTCAAATAGATAAATAAAATATCTTTAAAAAATTTTAATTCTTATATTGCATGTCAATCTAGATGATGCCTGAAATCAACACATCAGTTTACCTACTTTTAGACTTGGCAATAACCCATGTTTACAATCCCCAAAAAGCAAGTGTCCTATGGTCTTACCTGGAATTTTGATTCGATGTAAAAAATTCAGTTACTTGATTAGTGAAAATATTGAATAAATAGTCAATGAGCTATCTTAGCTGAGAGGATTATTTCAGAAAAAAAAAATAAGGTCAATGACAAATTTGTATATATATAAAAAACAAATAATCATAAAGGGTACCAGTCAAGTCTTAGAAGCTGTGAAATGTGATATTCCAGAAGAGAGTACACCTTGTAAGTAAAATCCACATTTATTTAATTTTACTATTTTAAATTTGAGATTGCCAGCTTTTAAAAAATGTAACCTACTTCTATCCTTTGCTAATCTATTCTCCTGAACAAACTGCTATTATGTCAACTATCTCTTTAAATATCTTTTTCATCCATTCTTCCTCCACAGGCATCTGATAATACACGATAGTGGAATAAAGGCATCATAGCAGAATGAAAGGAAAGAAAAATAAAGCAAGAAATTTTAAGGGAAATCTCTAGTGGGGCAATTACTATAGGAGTTTTAGGAGAGAGCTGTGACATCAGATGGTCTCCACCACAGCCTGGGTAAACTAATAACAATGTGTCCAGGAGCAAGTTCTATTAACTAAGATCATTTCGCTCTTTTTAAGTGGGAAGTACAGATTCATTTGTATTTTATGATTTATTTATAGATTCATTTGAGACATAATCAGATGACCCATGTAAAGCACTCAGAACTATACCTATTATGTATTGCTAGGTACTGTTATTACTCAATGGATGTTTCTAAAGGAGAGGAGAGTAAACATTGATTTCAATATTTCAAGTCTTAGTACCAATAACCCAGATTTGCAAGAAGATACCTTTAGTTTTGTTTGTTCTTAGTGAATGTTAACAGTGGAGCATCCGAGTAGAATCTATTGAGATACAATTGGGGATTGAAAATCAAAGCTTAAGGGGTGCCTGGATGGCTCAGTCCGTTAAGCGTCTGCTTTTGGCTCAGGTCATGATCCCAGGGTCCTGGAATAGAGCCCGGCATTAGGATCCCTGCCCAGTGGGGAGTATGCTTTTCCCCCCTCCTTCCTGCTCATGCTCCCTCTCACTATCTCTGTCTCAAATAAATAAATAAAATATTAAAAAAAAGAAAAAGAAAATCAAAGATTAGCTGAAAACATAGTATCAGAAATGTAGTAACATATTTAACACTTGTAGAATGCAAGAAGGAGCACAATACTAGAAATGACGCATACTTCTGGTTTGTTGGACACTTACTCTTGAACCACATTTTCTTTCAATTATTAAAGAAAATCTATAGACTATATAATCACTGAGATATTTTCCAGATTTAAAACTCTATGGCAATGTAGATCTCTATGGCTATATATCAACAATATTCTATGTTTTGGAATCTTTAAGCTCTTTAACTTAAATTATTTTACTTGGACTAATGATATAAAATTAACTTTAATAATAGCATAGGTGTGGTTCATTGCAATTATATCTGTAAAATTATTGCTTGAGGGAGCAAATTATTTAAAAATCTCTTTGACAAGAGTGTTTTAGAAGTCAGTTCAAATTATTGTTGAACCAATGTCTGTAGAGGTATTGTCAAAATTAACTTAATTAAGGAAAAGAAAGAAGATGGTTGGAACAAGTTTTGGGAAATAAATTACATTTGAATATCAGTATTTTAAATGAGAGTGATTGATATATTAAATTTTGGGAAAAACCCCTCACATTACCTATTCAAGAAACTATTAGGACAAAGATAGAACAAACCCAAATTTTACATGTTTAAAATAAAATATATATATATATATTTGTACCTCAACTCACTAATAAGATTTTTTTCTTGTTCTAGTATCACTTTTTCTAATCAAAAATAAAATTATATTAATGATAGTTATGGAAGCTCAAAAATGGAAATGGAGAACAAATCACTTGAGTCTATGTTAGTATTTAATATGCTATAAGAATAAAAAGAAAAAGAATTACATATTCCAAATAGAATGCAGATTTAAAGACATTTCATTTGACTGTAGATTTTAAAATTTATTTGGTCACTTACTTTCAAAATTATTAATTCAATTAACATTGGGGTGCATGAACTTTGTGGTAGTATTTATACTGAGGCTTGATACAATGGTGGAAAATCATTGTAAATAAGAAAGAGCAAATACTAGTAATATTAAACAATATATAAAGATTGTTAAAATGCTGTCAATAATGTTTAAGCAAGACGGTGAGAAATAATTTTTCATTGCATCCTAATACTGCTACATAATTGTATAAGTCCTATCATTCTTATACATTTGTTCACTGATGTTTTTGTGAATATAATTTCAAATTCCAGCAATAAAATTTATATTTGAAGTATAAGCCATAGTGTACGAAAGGCCAATACATTTCTAATATATTACTGAAAACTTTTCCAATGTAATTAGGATACACTTATCAAATTGACTTTTTTAATGATCCTATGCTTTGTTCTCTGTTTTTGTTTTGCCAGTTCACTACAAGTAAAACTGTAAGGAACAAGGAGTCACAGCATCATCACCAAGAAAAAAGAAAAAAAAAAAAAACCTCAAAAATCTTCCTTTCATTTATAATGCAAAGTAAGAATGGCTTTTACTGTTGATAGTTTCAAACCTACTTTTCATATGTTCTTAAGTAAAAAAACATATCAATAAATCACACCCAAAAAGTCAGAGCCTAATTTCCTAAAAGAATCAATTTTAGTGGAAAGAAAGGGACTCATACAAATTTACACACATGTATCGTTGTTTAAATACACACTAACATATTTATCCAATTCATTCTATAATTATTTAATGAGTGCCTAGGCACTGTGATTGGGATTGGGTATATGCAATGCTGAATTACAGAAGAAAACTGGCCTGTGTATGCTAATACTCTAGCAGGGAAGACAGACAAATGAATTAGAGATTTTTGATCATTGCGATAAATTATATGATAAAAGCAGACATTTAATTAATTCAAATAAGACTTCTGAAAGAATATTTTAAACTGACACAATTTATTTTGCATTTTCAATTTGGTTTAAACATCTTTACTTTAAACATATTTACTCTCTAAAGGTCATATACAAAAGCTATAATAAAACTCTTGTTCATTTTCCTTTCTGCAATTTTTCTTTTGAGAAAACTACTCCCGGGGAATTCCTTAAAAGATTGTTATTGGAGGGGTGCCTTAACGACTGGGTGGCTCAGTCGTTAAGCATCTGCCTTCGGCTCAGGTCATGATCCCAGGGTCCTGGGATCAAGCCCTGCATCGGGCTCCCTGCTCTGAGGGAAGCCTGCTTCTCCCTCTCCCACTCCCCCTGCTTGTGTTCCCTCTCTCGCTGTGTCTTTCTCTGTCAAATAAATAAAATCTTTAAAAAAAAAAAAAAGATTGTTATTGGAATACACTCAACATTGTTAATCCCCTCATGTTCATGCTGCTATAATTTTCATGAATCTGTAGTCCCCCTATTTCATCTCAGGAAACTCGCAAAAATCCTTTTAGCAACAACTCAATCCCTTATCTGAGGATTATAAAGAAAGAGTGGTAGAAGCTATGAAATCTACACAGAAAAATACAAGAATACCAACATGTACATCGATTTTATATGATCTTATCCATTGTCATTTTGGATAGTCAGTGATGTGACAATGCGATCTCAAGGGCTTATTGCATATTCTTGCTGAGGCAAAGTAGGTTTGTTTTATTTTTCTTGTATGACAAATATCCTTATTTTATATTTTATAAAAGAAGATGAATTATGTATAGCCTTAATGCTGATTTAACATATTGCCTAAAAAAAGAGCATGACCATCTTTTTATTACATCAGATAAGAATATTTCCCCATTATACTTAACTGCATCAATTTAGAATTTACGGTAACTTAGGTAAAATTTGAATTATAGTTTTATTCTTTAACAACTATTAAAGAAATTGTAAGTTTGTGTTATCTTAGTACATGTTAAACAGTTACTTTAAGCACATTTTTTTATTCTTTTTGCTTTCAAAACTTTAGTCAACATAAATTAAGAACCTTGAAACAAAGTCCACCTAATCAAATAATTTCATAATATCTGATATGATATAATAAGTCCATTTAGAAGTGCTGAAGAAAGTCTTTACTGAAAAAGCTTTGCTAATGTATTTGAACCATATGAAAGCACTGTTTATAGGTTAAAAAGTGGTCAAAATATTGGCACTTGGCTTAATATATTGGCTAAACTTTGTATATTTGTAACTGGGTGCTGAAAAACATATATCTCTTTCTATCTATGTAATGAAGACATAGGCTGTTTTGGTCTTTTGGTATATTCTTTACGTAATTTAAAATATTTTAATATCTGAATATTCTTTTGACATCTTTATTTTTTTTAAAAGATTTTTATTTATTTATTGAGAGAGAGAATGGTAGAGAGAGAGCATGAGATGGAGGAAGGTCAGAGGGAGAAGCAGACTCCCTGCTGAGCAGGGAGCCCGATGCGGGACTCGATCCCGGGACCCCAGGATCATGACCTGAGCCGAAAGCAGTCGCTTAACCAACTGAGCCACCCAGGCACCCTCTTTTGACATCTTTAAAAAGAAGAGGGAATTTAATGTTTGGAGTTCATGGTATCTTTTGGCTCATTAAAAGTAACTCCTGGATGCTTATTCAGAGGCTACTAAATGTATAAAATCATGTATCTCTGGACATATTGAAAATAGGTCTACCAAAAAAAGTTTTGATTACATTATGAGTTACAATATCAAAGCTAAACAACTATTGCTAACAGTTCAAAAACCTGCAAAATCTACGATTATCCACTTACCTTTTGACTAATCTCCAACAGCGAAGACAGCATATTATATTTTATATAACAAAGTTTATTCAAAGGTCAGACCAGTGAGAACTGTACGAACCTGAAGCTGTGCAAAATTTGTAATTTTGTCAAAAGGACAATCATCATTGCTAACTGCTAAACTGGAGTGATTGTGCCTGATGCACAGGTACTGTTTAATTCTCCTGTGTAAAGGAAAGAGCACATTATTTCTGTTGATAGTGGTGACTTACCTGTTAACAACACAAAAGAAGAAAGTTACTTAGAGAAGGCAGAAGCCGTACCAAACACATGATTCTGCATTCAGGGAAAGAAAGGGTTCTTAGACCTTTAAGCAATGTTTTAGAGAATCACTAGAGGGATCACGGATAAAGGTACTAGGGAGTGGCTTCCAGGTCTAAGGACAAGGTGTTCTAGTAGCATCCCTCTGTGTAACAAAGATATGATAAGCTTGATGAGTGCCCCATCACCAAGCACATGCATCTGCCATCAAACTATATTGAAAAGTACATGTTCTTTAGGTATATCTCTGGTTTGTGGCTGTTTGATGGAAAATTCTGATGGAAAGAAAAAATAGCATTTACATAGGATACCTAACATATTGTATATTCAATGCTTTGTATCAGCCTCCAACACAGAAGAGGCACCCAAGATAGGATAAGAAGAAAATATCTATTTCTATTTTTTATCTCATCCTGCTGTTTGTATTTTTGTACATGATATATGATGTAAAAATAATTAGTTGTTATACATGCATACACAGTTATCAAGTTTAATATACATAGTATTTGAGTTGAGGGCCCAACTCTAGGTATCCCATTCTTACTGAAAGAGATACTATATCAAAAGAGCTTGAAATCATCTGATCTGGTACTTTAAAATCATGATTTAAACTAGGCTGTTGGGGTACTTGAGTATCTGACCATCACATTATACTTCTCATAGACTTTGCTTTGGATAATATTGTTTACTACAGAGAAGGACTCTATACACAAGCAATAGCATCCCATCTCCTAGCATGCTAACTGTGCCTACATTTTCTTTCAGAGAGTTTAAACTACCATGATAAAACAAGAATTGGTGGGGCTGTCCTTCAAGTTTTCTTGACTTTTCCTGGCTAAAGTGTGGGCACATGACTGATATTAATCAGACTCCCTCTCCCTTGTGTATATAAATCTTTGTTTTTGTTTTGGTTTTTTGTATATTTATTTATTTGAGGGTGAGAGTGAGCATGAACAGGGGAGGGGCAGAGGGAGAGGAAGAGAGAGTCTCAAGCAGACTCCACGCTGGGCATGGAACCCCATGTAGCACTTGATCTCATGACACTGATATCATGACCTGAGCTGAAACCAAGAGTTGGTCGCTTAACCTAATGGGTCACCCAGGCGCCCCATGTATATAATTATTAAATAGAAAAATAACAAAGCCTGAAGAGAGCTACAGCTGACCCATCCTGAGAGTCACCTCCAGAAGAGCTGACCCAGTACTGCCTTCATTCAATGTACTTGCCCTATACATACGATAAACTCATTTTATCTTTATTTGATAATAAAATTATTCATATCTGACATAAGATGGAAAATCAGAACTTAAATGGATGCCAGTGAATGAGAAAAGGGTCCAATTTACACTGCACCAAAAACTAATGATGTAATATATGGTGATTAACATAACAATAAAAAATTAATAAAAAAAAAAGAAAAGAAAAGGGTCCAATTTTCCCAGGAGGTAAAATTTCTCAGAAGTATAGAAATCCATATATTCATTCACATCATTTCTTTGTCAACTGAAAAAGATGACAAATAATCAAGAGTAGTAGGTATAGAGCTCTTTCAAATGAAGTAAGTATGCATCAGTATTTGGTTAATAATAAAACAAGCTGACATTTACCACAATACTGCTATTTGCCAAACATAATTTGAGTTTTGTATGTGTATTAATTCAATTGATTCTCTAAGAAACCTGTGAATTAACTATAATAAAATCCTCATTTTGCACATAATGTAACTGACGCAACTAGTTACGATATTTATAAAAGATCACATGGCTAGTTGGATAGTAGAGTACATATATAAACCCAAGCACTCTATATCCGGAAACAGTCCTCTTTTTATTCCGTACTCTCTTTTGTGTAATATTAACAGTTATGCCTTTTGGATTTTGTTCATTGATACAAATAATTCTACTAACTTTGATTGTAATCTCCCAGTACTTCATTAATCCCTACCAGAAACACAAGTCAAAGCAAAATTCACATGTGCACAAGAAAAGATGAAGTCAGTAAACCTGGGTTGTCCAAATCCTGTATCTTCAAAGAAAGGTTTGACCACTGCCTAGCTCCTGGGAGACAACCTTTAGCCCTTGGTAATAAGATGTCTTTTGTAATAAGATGTCTTTGTTTACCTGAGGCCTTGGGCCATGCCAGGATATTTTTTTTTTTAAGATTTATTTATTTAGTTTAGAGAGAGAGAGAGAGAGAGCATGAGTGGGAGGGGCAGAGGGAGAAGGAGAATCTCCAGCCAACTCTATGCTGAGTGCAGAGCCCCTTGGGGGGGCTTGATCTCAGGACCCCAAGATCATGACCTGAGCTGAAACTAATAGTTGGAAGCTTGACTGTCCCACCCAGGTGCCCACATGCCAGGATATTTTATACTAACAATATGATTTATTGTGGGAGCCATGGACCATGCCATATCAGTGTTGTGTCTGGAGGGGTTGCAGATTAAGTTACTAAGATCAGCCAGGTGGGTGGTCAATCCTGTCAACTGAACAACGCCCAGTAAAAATCCTGGACACTAAGGTTCTCCGTTGACAGGAAGCTCAACATCAATACTTTGTATGTATCGTCACATACTGTCACTGAAAGAATTAAGCCCCATGTGCAAGGCTCCCATGGAGAGAAGACAACTGGCTGCATCTGTTCTCTCCTGGACTCTGCCCTATGTGCCTTTTACCTCTGCTGATCTTCATCTGTATTCTTACTGAAATAAACCATATCCATCAGTTTAATAGCTTTCATGAGTTCTGTAAGTCCTTCTAGCAAATCATTCAAACGGAGAACGGTCTTGAGGACTGCCGAATTCAATATGACATTTTTTACTACTTTAAAAAATGACATTCAAACATGGAAAGAAAAATAAGAACTTTTAAAGGAGATTAGGAAACAATGATAAAAACTTATTCACAAATGTGGAATTCTCTGAATCCTCTAGAAGATTAAATCAAATATTGTTCAAAATAATATTTATCTTTCTTGGTCTAATAATATAAACTAGGCAGTCACGTGCTTCTAGCTGAAAATACAGAACATAATTAAAAAATTATGATGAAACAAAAGTCACCCATAATACGGCAATCAGGGAAAAGTGCTATTTAAATATGATGCATATATTCCTTTCTTCCACCTTCCTCCTTTATGTACCTTATTTTAGCTGTGAACTCATTTTCTACTGAGAGTATTACCTATTCTATCTGGTAAGGTGCAATGAAGAAATGCCAAAGAATGTTAGGACATCACCATGTGTTCGAGGATGGAGAGCTCCAAAGAAACAAAAAGAACTGTTGCCCTTCTCCTTTTGGGAAAGCTCTCCCAGACAATCACATGCATCAGGGTTTCATGGTCTTTACATATTTCAAAAAAATAGCTCCATTGGAGGAGATAGCCTGCCTACGTTGTAATCTACCAACCCTAAGGTTTTGGAGGGGCTGAAGTGGAAGAGAGAGTGCCCAAGGTAGTAGATCAGTCACCTAGGTATTATTGCAACAGGTAACTATGCTGTGCTAATGTCCTTGTGAGAGAGAAGGTGACCAGTCACTAGGAAAAATCAGAGCTTAAAATCATTCCTGCAACCAGTTCCTCTAGCTAAACTCCACCCCATGCTTCAGACTCTACCCATTTTCTACACACACACACACACACACACACACACACACACACACACACACACACACACATACATTAGTTCAAGAAAGCCTTCAGGGGCACCTGGGTAGCTCAGGCAGTTGGGTCGTGGACTCTTGATTTCGGTTCACATCAGGATCTCAGGGTTCTGGGATTGAGGCCCATGTTGTGCTCCGTGCTCAGTGGGGAGTCTGCTTGAGGATTCTCTCTCTCCCTCTTCTCCCCCCCCCCCCGCCCCACTCACGCTGCTTTCTCTGTCTAAAATAAATAAGAAAATTCTTGTTATGAACAATGAATCATGGAACAGTACACCAAAACAAATTATGTAATATATGGTGATTAACATAACAATAAAAAATTAAAAAAAATAAAATAAATAAGAAAATCTTAAAAAAAAATGGCATTCAGATTTGCCATAGCATCCTTGCAGTTTGGTATGGTTTGATTTGGCTTCATAGTTCACGTCAATGTTTTCTACTGCCATATTTTTCTCTAATGATGATTTTGAGGAAGGCAGTCAGAAGTTAAAGCTAGCATTAGTTCTTATATTGTCAGGAACCAGAAATATCCACACAACTTATAAATATATTTTAAGTATATGTATTTATGACCATAATTGTGATAATTTTATACTTTGCTTTCCCTCAGTTAACAATATATGAAAATTTCTCTATATCTTTCAATATTTTCTATAAAAAAAATTCTCAGTGACTACATAATATATGAATATAGTGGACAATTCCTTATTTGGGGACATTTTTACACACCCCCTTTTTTAATAATTCTAAAAGTGCTCCAGTGAGCATTTTTATAAGTAAGTAATGGCACAGTTCTTTGATAAAATATTTGGAGTAAATTCCTATAATTAGAATTATGATCCAGGAAATAAGAATTATTTTGTTTGTTCTTTCATGAAGCACTTTAAGAAAATTTTAGTAGCTTCAAAACAGTACATTCCATACATTACTTCACTTTTATAAAGAACACTTGCAGAATAGTATTTTACAAATTCCTTTTGAGTGCATCCATACAATTTAATGTAAAAAATTTAAACTTAATACATTCTTAAAAGTTAAAAGACATAAAAATATTTTAAGGTATTTGATATATTATCTCAAATAACCCACCAGAAATGTTGAATTTGCAATCTCACCAACAAAAATTCAATTCATTCTTAAAGTCTAATTGACATAACCTGGAGAATTTACATATTTAAGTTGATAAGGACAGTGATATTATTTAGTACTTTTTGAGCACCTACATTTTTATTCCCTGTCACATTTGCTCTCCACAACAATCACCAGAGACAAGTATTATATTATTCCCGTTTTAGAAATGAGAAAACTATGGTTTAGGGGTATCATTTAACTTTCTCAAGGTCTGACAACTAGAAAGGGGAATAAATACTATATGATCCTAAACGATCTGACTCTCAATTTCCTCTGGAGTCCTCTAAACCACTCATAAGACAATAAGAATGTATTTAACAACCTAATATTAACAACATTAAAAATAATTTCAGCGTTAATAGTATCTACAACTGTGTTTGTGTACGTGTGTATGTGTATGTGTGTGTATCAGAACTCACTTAGAATTCACTAAACTAATAACAAAAAATATAAAATGTATTTTGAAAGTAATATTTATACAGTAAGTTAAAGAGAAGGTTATAATTATAAATAAATATAAATTCTTATCTAATAAAGAAATATAGATTTGACTTTTTTTGTAATTCCTAATACTATTAGAGTCTCAGCCTCACAATTTTTATTAGTCTTGTATTTTGAAAATTTACAACTTTCATGGTTCCAGTTTCATTTTTAAGAATCTGTATTTGATGTTGACACAGTATACTTTCTATTATAAATTATTTTTGTTTTTGACTGCTAAAAGCAGGCGGTGACATAAAGCAAGCTGACCAAACGTAAACTGCTTCCACATGAAGCATTGTTAGTGGATCCTAGCATGATGAAGTACATTTATATGCAAAGACACATGCTACCACAAGAGCTACAATAAAAATTGCCTCAAATATCACACAATATTTATTTTATTCTTGCAATGCCATATTGTCTTTCTGCTCATACAGAAGAGTCCATAATTTGCACATTTTTTGGAAATAATACATTCGGAGTTTTACTATGAAAAGGGTGAAAAACTGGTTTAGAAAACTAATTCTAGGCTTCTTTCTGCTATTTATTACCTGTGTCATATTAGACAGACAAAGTAGCCTCTTTGGTTCTTGTCCTCCCCTATATAAAATAAAGTGATGGTTGTGTTACATTATCTAATTCTATATGGTTTTCCTAGGTTCAAAATATCCATGAATAAATTATTCTGAGAGTGATTTGTTTCTTACAATTTTCACTTGATTTTTCTCACTGAGAGTGCTGACAAGTTGTGACAAGAATCAGCCACTTCTACTGTAACTTAGTTGAAACACAGTCAAGGATTTCGGGGAATTTGTGGTCTTTGGAGTTTGTGGATTGGAAACCACAACAGAGTGTTCTGAATCCTCTGCAACTTGCAGTCCTACTCAATAGTAGAGGTTGTCCATCCTATCACCTCTTTGTGCCTCCCAAAATGAGCTAACTTAAGACATGTTTAAAGATTTAAGCATGATTACCACAGGTTAAAAGGAGAGAGATCAAATCTTCGTTTTAGAATTCAATCATAGAAATACCTATTTTAATATTTTATTTATTTATTTGAAAGTGAGAGAAAGAGAGCATGAGCAGGGGGGAGGGGAAGAAGCAGGCTCCCCACTGAGCAGGAATACCCCCCATGAGGCTCGATCCCAGGACCCCGGGATCATGACCTGAGCCAAAGGCAGACACTTAACCCACTGAGCCACCCAGGCGCTCCAGAAATACCTATTTTAGAAAACAGTTTTAGAGGTTATCCAGCATTATAATCCTACTGATCCTGGATGCCTTAAAATAATCTTTTTCCTAGTCACCCTTTCATCTTTTAATTTTAAACCAGATTTATTTATTATCATGATGACTATTTATTAAATGCAAATATGAACCAGGCACTGGCCTAAATTCTCTCCATGCACAATTTCATTGCTTTTATATCAGCCCTACAAGGTGTACAATTTTGTTTTCATCCCTGTTTCACAGAAAGGATAGTAGAGGTTTAGAAAGTCAAAATGACTTGCCCAAAGTCAAAAGCAAGTAAAGCACAGCTACCTAAACCCAAGTTACTCTGCCTCTGAAGCTCATGCTCTGAAACACTACTTTTTATTTTCTTTAAAAGAAGCCATGTACCTTAAAAGGCACAGGCTAACTAAATTGCTTTTAATCCACGTCGTGATGTCCAGACTCACAATCACAATCCCTTATAGACAATAAAATTAATATTGAGAACAAAGAGATACAAGGTAGAGGTTTTTATCAACATGAGTCATTAAACTTGAATTATATTCAAGTTATCTCAGATGCAATTCTTGGGGCAAATATGTCAGAATTTGGATTCACTGTAATTTTATCAATGTAATAAGGTATTAATACTATTTATTACATAACACCTTAATGTTTCATCAGCAAAACTTACAAACATTTATATTAAGTGGGATAAACAAAAACTCTAAATAGACTTGCATTGGTTCAGGTCAGGATTTATAACAAAATAAATTAGTAAGGAGCTTTCCTTTATAAAGTTCTGTAAATCTTAGGGATGTGACTAAGGAAACGTGTATCTACATTTCTCTTCTTTCTCTAAATTAAAAATAAAAAAGGCAATCAGTATGATCTTCAATTACTACTCTTTATTCTATTTTCATTTTATTTTTTATTTAGTTTTGCTCTATTTTGTATGCAGCGCACTGTGTGGCCTCTTCTTTTGAACACATTCTGTGTAAGTAGAAAAAAGAGAAACAAAAGTCCAAGATTTCATTTGAAAAAATTATATCAATAAATTCCTTACTTGATATAATTTGAGATTTTCTAAAAATTCTCACTTGGTATTATTTAGAGTCTAAGTTGTGTCGATCCTTCTATGTTATAGGTCTTTCTCTCTTATGGATTCCCAGAAGGCTTATGTTAATTTATATTTGATCAGATTTCATGTTTTCTTTTAAGGTCTCCTAAAAAATTATAAATGTCCTAAGAAAAGGAATTTTATCCTTTTTTTTTTTCATCACAAAAGGCCTCTAAGAATGTTGGGTATGTTGTGAACCCTTTGCAAAATAACTCATTGGCAATTTAAAAGTCTTTAGCCTTTCTGATTGCTTCAGATAATTTTTAAATCAGATATTTAACCATCTTTGTTTTGACGAATCAATGTACAATGTTAGCAAAATACCAGTTCTGTGAATTTATATTGCTCCATTAATTTGAGTGGCTCAGATAACTAAACAGCAAAATCAAACTTAAAGATGTACAAATGTCTTCTCTTGAAATTACCTGAATCATATCTCAATTCTTTCAACTGTGGTCAAAGAATCACACGGATTTCTTTCTTCTAAATTCCTTTCTAAATAGGAATAAAAACTTTGAAATTATAATTGCTGTAAAATCTTGGGCTGCCACTAATTTACTTTTAGGAAACAAGTTAAGAACATTCTGCTTAGCTGATAGAAGAGGGATTTTCATAAAATCCCCAAGTTTCTGGTTAGTCACCAAACTCTCCAATATAAATCATATCCACATGCTGCCAAATAATGCAAAGATAAATTCTGCTCCAAGCAGGAAATAGAACAAGAGAAAGGGGAAATATACCATTTCAGTGGGCTAAACCACATAATGTTGGTATTTTATGTCACTGGATCATGCCAGTTCCCTATCATGACATATCATACATTACAAGCTGGAAAAAGAAAGGAGAGAGTAACAGTAGCAGGGTCATCTGATGCCATTTCAAGCTATTGAATAGTTTGGGACCTTATTTTTGATGGCTTATACCTCAAGACATATTCTTTTTCTTTTTTTTCCCTCAAGATATATTCTTATTCCCCCTCCCCAATTTCATTTATTTCAACAGATTTGTAATCCAAAATAGCCACTGAAATCTCAGAGGCACCAACATTACTATGAGAATCAAAGCCTTAAGGTGAAACCTAAAAAAATCACTTTCTTTAATATCCAAGACAGGTAATTAAAATAGTTTTAAAACTTTCAAATCCCCATCTATTTTAGGGACATAAAATGTGACATCACATATTGAAGAGATGTCACATAATACATTTAAGAACTCTATATTCTTCCCATAAAATATGAAATATTTAAATATGCAAAAAAACCTGTCTTAAGTGGACACAAACGTGTTTTGTGGGGTTCGATTTGTTATTTGAAGATGACTGTCTATATAAATAGGGACGGTCATCTCAAACATTTACCATAGACAATAGGCACTACAATTGTGGTTTCTCCAAAGAATAAACCTACGTATTCTGCAAGGGCCAGCTTAAGTGTTTTTAAATGGTTTACTGTCAGAGCTTAGTTTAATTAATATAAAAAATATATTTATATATCATCTAAATGTCTTTAAAAGATCTGTGGGATGGTTTTCATAATTGGTATTAAATTTCTTGTAAATAAGAAAGCAATGGTATGAAAATTACAAAAAGAGTCATCAAGTTACATGTTCATAAATAATGCTGTTCCACTTGAGAAATAGGCTTCCCACAGCATTGATTCTATCTCAGCACAAATAACTCATCGCAAAATACTACACACTTGCCAGACCCGTTTTCATAGCCTTTGGAAATAGAGTGCTTAATAACTAGACTCATTAATGCTAATGGTAAATCAGTGAGATTAAATATTTCTATAAATCATTTCATTAATAAAACAGAGGGGCCATTAAAGAACTATTGAACTGTTAAGCTGCAATATTTCAGAATCAGAATTTTATAAACATTTCAATTAGCACAGGTTGACGACATCTATAAAAGGCAGCACACCAATGCCACGGGATAGAAAAGTGTGCATGGGCCAAGCAAATCATAAAGAATACAATTAAAGAATGCAAATTTCTTTAGAATTTTTAATGTAGAACAGCAATCTATATATATAAAATATTATATATCATATATCATATATATACCCATTACCACATTCTGTCTCATATAGCTTTCAAGAACCTTCTGAAGGATGGTACATATAGTCACTATAGCCACTATCATTTTGCTATTACCCTTAGATGGATCATAGGCAACATGAATATATTAGAGCAGCTGATACTAAAGAAGTGAATATTTAAACACAAAAAGAATAATGATAACTTACTCTAGCCCTCAGTGAGAATGTTCAACATATGTAAAAGATGAAAAACGGGAGCAGGGTATGCATTTCAAACAGTGCTACAAAAGCACGATGTGGGAATGACCACAGTCTAAGTGGTACATAAAAGTATAGAGCGGGGTCTCTCATACATGAAAACTTTACTCTATCTGGCTTTTACTTCTCTTTTAACTGACAGCCAAGTTTACACACACACACACACACACACACACACACACACACTTTTAAGCCTCCAAGTGCACATTTTGATGAACAGGGGAAACTATTCAGTTGGTAGAGTTAATTTTACCCTCAAGCCACAATCTCTGCTCCAGTCCAGAATGCCTTTAATTTGCCAGGAAGTGCATATTAGCTTAGGGGAGGTGGGGAGCCAAAGTGTAAGAAAAACAGAACTCCTGGCAGAGGATTGAGGCAAAAATGAGGCCAGGATTCAGAGAAGCTGGGTAAATATCTAAATTCAAATCCCTTGTTTACTATAATGTTTTCTGTGTTGGGAAAACAAGTCCATGCAGCTCAGGTTCTGTGTATCAAAGAGAGGAATTCAGGTGACTTTTTGCCAGGATAGTGTTTGTACTGGCATTTGAGGATTGAGCTTTTTGAAGCTTTCTTATTAGAAAGTGTATGGCAAGCCATATGTTAACCAGTGCAGCACTGGTTTGAAAAAGAGAAAGCAAAACTAAGAAGTAAAACAATATTTCTAAAGTGTCTTTTTAACAATTCCATACCTCAAATTAAAAAGCTCCACAAATTCTTTGACTCTATACCCGCAAAGAGGTGAGGGTCTTTTTTCCCCAGTTCCTTGAATCTGTACTGGATTGAGACTGCTCTAACCAACAGATAGCAGCCGAAGGGACACAATGCCATATCCCGTTTTAGGAATTAAGAGGACTGGCAGATTTCACCTTGGTGTCCAAGGGCCTTGAGCCACACTGTAAGAAATCCAAATATCCTGAGGTTGTTACGCTTAAGAAGCCTAATCTACAGAAGGAGTCAGAGAGGATGGTATATCTTGATATCTTGTAGAGAATGAGAGAAAAAGGCCAAAGACCTTAGAAGAGCCAGACTTGGAAGTACATTCTCTGAGACCAGACACCTCAAATGAGCTACAACTATCAAAGACTAAGCACCCAGTCAAACCCTTCTCAGATTTCTGATCCATAAAGTTATTAGAAAATGAAATGGTTGCTTAAGCCATGTAGTTTCAGGGTTTGTTTGTTACAAAGAAATAGATAAAACCAAAACACGAGAATCCTCGGTTTCTAAAAATTTGACCTTATATATAAAAAAACAACAATGTATCAAAGGTATATTTTTTCTTTTCTTTATCCCTCCAGACTGATGCATCGTTTTGCTGTTTTTAATAAGAATCACTAATTGTAGCAAGATATCCAAAGTCACCCAAATAGTCCAGCTTCCAATAAATAAGCCATGCAATATTGGCATTTATGCTATAATATATTCCGAGGTGAGGATTTTTACCTGTTAGGAAAATTACTTTGTATACACCTTCTCAGACTTTAAAAGCAAAAGCCAAAAAAAAGTCTGTATTTCAGGAAAAGCTAATAAAATTTTCCTCTTCTTCAGCTTATTTTTTTCCTTAATCTTTTCTAATAAATTACATTTTTGTAATGGAATGGGCCATGTCTAATAATAACTCATATTTTGTGAAGAATTATAGGTATGGGTATGGTTTTCTTAAAAAATGCTGTGGGCATAGGTGATCACATTAGTTTTATTAATTGAGAATATTTGTGCTCAATGAAATTGAGCACAATTCTTATTTCAAAGAATTGCCCAATGGTTAATTTTCAGTTTGCCATCACACTAATTGCACACATACTGTATTTATGAATGGATTAAAACATTAGGGAGAAAGAAATAAAATTGCAGAATAGATTTAAAAAAGTGTTTTTGTTTTAAAGATTTGCCATCTGAAAATATACTAGAGCTTTTTCAATTATTGAATGGAAAAGAAGATATAATGTTTTAGTTGAGTAGAGGAATAAAATTTGTAACATAGTTAAGAAAAATACAGATGCCAGATGTCATAAGAAGATAAAATCTGTACATGTAATCTTTTTGTTAAAATCTGCATACCTAAATTAATCCATTCAATCACCACTGCTGAAGTTGCCCTAAAAGCTGCAGCATTTTTTCAATTATCACTCATGATTAATTTTATAAATTTATGATAAACACAGTTTCAAAGGTAACCAGGAAATGTCATCTACATATTTTATGCACAAATATATGGATGAATAAAACTACATCTTTATCAACAACTAATACTCTGGATTATTCATTAAAAAGTAAACCTACTTTTTGAGGAATTTCCATGGTGTTTTTTATAGTGGCTGTACCAATTTACATTCCTACCAACAGTGCATTCCCACCAACAGTGCATTCCCTCCAACAGTGCATGAGGGTTCCCTTTTTCCACATCTTAGCCAACACCTGTTTCTTGTCTTTTTGTTCCTCAAAAAATTAAAGAAAGAAATACTGTATGATGCAATAATAAATACTGGGTATTTATCCAAAGGAAATGAAAACACTATTTGAAAAGATATATGTACCCTAGGTTTATTGCAGTATTATTTACAGTAGCCATGATATAGAAGCAACCTAAGGATCCATGGATAGTTGAATGGATAAAGAAGATGTGGTGCACGCGCACGCGTGCGCACACACACACACACACACACACACACACACACACCCAATGCAATATTATGCAGTCATAAAAATGTGAGATCTTGCCAATTGCAGCAGCAGATAGATCTAGAGAGTATTATGCTAAGTGAAATAAGTCAGACTGAGAAAGACAAATATCATATGATTTCACTTATATGTGGAATCAAAAAAATAAAACAAATGAATAAACAGACAAAAAGCAGAATCAAAGCCATAAAAAAAGAAAACAAACTGGTGGTTGCCAGAGGGAAGGCGGATGAAGGAACGGGCAAAAAAGGTAAAGGGCAGGGGGAGATACAGCTTCCAATTATGGAATGAATAAAGTCATGGGAATAAAAGTTACAGCATAGGGAGTATAGTTTTAATGATATTATAATAGCATTGGATGCTGACATGATATTTACACTTGTGGTGGGCACAGTACAACACATAACGATGTTGAATCATTATGTTGTACACCTATAACTAATGTAACATTGTATGTTAACTACACTCATGAAAAATTAAGTGGACATAAAGGTATCATTATTTTAATATTTTATTTAGTAAGAGATAATAATAAATTGGTTAAAAAAGAAAGTTTTGGAGCCAAATTTCCTGGGTTCAAAGACTGATTCCACTGCTTCCTAGCTGTAAAAATTTTGTGGAAGTTACTTCCCTCTGTTTCACTTTCTTCCAGTATAAAATAATTTTAATAGTACTTCTTTATATAGTTACCATAGGTATAAAACAAGTACCTTCAAGACACTTAAAATATTTCCTGGAAAAGCATACAACTTCTGTAAATATTACACCATTATCATCTTTATCATTATTAGTATCATGATTATTATTAATCTTAATACCTGCATGTATAAATCACAGCCAGTCACCCTAATCCATGGACAGAGTTGCCATTTGTCTCAGAAGTCTGCCTGAAGCATTCCCACAACCTCCTCTGTCCTAATTTGCATTCTTGCCTGAAACACTTCAATAATAATAATGAGATTTTTGAAGGAACATTTTGTGATTCCTCAGAATTTCTGCTATATTCCTCAAAGATGAAAACAACGGGTGCTAAGTATATCCCCACATTTTATAGAGGAAGGGAAGAAAGACACCTCCTGGAGGGTTTGGTAAGATATGAATCAGTTCACTGTACCCACATCAACATACCCAGCCAGTGGTCTGTATGAGAGCAGAGGCTTGAGAAACATGAAGAAATGTGAAGTAGACATAGTAGACAGTGAGTCCTGACTAAGGGTTTTCCCTTCCTTTTGGTTTAAGATCTGTGGAAAATACTGAGCTAATGGGGAAGATGGTTCTAAAGGGGTAGAGCTAAGGACCAGACAGGAGGAAAACCTGGGGGACGGAGAAATCCATGGGAAGCGATTGTAGAAATTGGGGCTACCTGCTGGAAGAGAATGCTGACATCGTTTATCTCATTGTATAGTTAGATGTTGCTGTTATGTTCTCTGTTTCTATTTGAGCAGGGGGAAACTGAATAATGGAGAACTAAAAGAAGTGCGTAGACTGGGAGAATAGTCTGTAGTGTGGCAGCCTGTTCTGGCCTTTTTTGGCTCCGCAAGGCTATGTGATTTCCTGTGGGCCCAGTGGATGTTGTGGATAACCCCGAAGCCTGGCCTTGCCAATAGGCTGCCAAGAGGGCCCCTGAGCAGCAAGAGGATTCCAAGCAAAGAGGATCTGGGACTCTAGCAATGTATGACTGAAGACTTCTAAACTACTCCAATGTGTGCCAACCAATAAAGGCTACTTTGGGATGCTTAAAAACTCAAGGAATTTCCTTGAGAAAAGGCACGGCAGCACTGATGAAATAAGGAGTCAAAGTTTATTATTTGTTCCCCCATTAAGTTCTGTGAAATACACGAGTTAAATTTTAGTTTTTATAAATTTACTCTATATGAAGCACTTTTACAAAGAGTTTCATAAAATCCTCCAAATAACCTAGAGAATTTATACTCAATCTAGAGAAAAGAAAGGAGAGGCTCTATATTTCTTCAAGTAATGAAGGTAATCTAAAATTACAAATGTGTCTCATTTTTCATTAAGCCATGTTCAGCCACTGATATTTACTAATTTAGGTAGCAGAGTAGCCATGGGGGACTTAGACTCAGGTGAAATAAGTATTGACAAGAACTGCAAAATCATCACAGGGACAGAGAACCATTTTCTGAGGAATGGGAAGCCAAGAGGGAAAGAAGAGCAATGATCTTCTGAAACATTTATGTAAAGGGGCAATAAAAAGCATGTGATTTGGCAATAAAGATACAATTAAGTTTCCTCCACTTTAATCTGCTTGGGCTCTGATGTGGTCCTTACATGTTCCAATACATGAGACACCTTATTTTTCAATCTCAACTGTCCAAATGCTGGAATTAAGGTTGCTAGAAATAACAGTAGTAATTAATGGAAAATCTAATGAATCATCCATATCACAAGGAAACCTCTAGTCCGTAGTTCTTATTTAACAGCCTATAAGTGACTATGTAGTGCAATTTCATGATAGTTACAAAAAATACATGATAAAGGAATTGTGGTCTTTGAGTTCTCTTTGGAGAGATGAGCAACTAAATGTTCTAAGGTTTTAGTTATTATTTGCACAATGTAAACTAGCTTTGTAAAAATAATCTAATATTTTTATTCATCTACTATTCTTTGGATGTCAGTCTTTAAAGAAAAAAAATATAAAGACAATGCTAGAAATGTACCAGGGAAAAAATACAAAGTCAAATAACAAAATGACATTAGAACTAATACTCTTTGTTACAAAAGGTCAATTTAAAGCAAAAAAAAAATCACAAGAAAACAAAAATCTCTTTTACCTATGTTTAATCACACATAACTTATGGGAGAAAGCAATGAAAAAGAAAAAAATGACATAAAGTATAGTAAAAATTCTTAAGGATCAGAAAGGAAGTAACAGGAAGGTTTTCAAATTCAGAATCTAGAAAAATTAAAATATCAAAACTAATATAAAATCCAGTTGTTGAAATCATAGGGATGAGACTTGCCAATAGGGAGGCAAAGAAAACTATTCCTTTGAATTTTAATGTATATATTCATGTAAACAGATGAAAACAAGTAGTTTCCAATAAGGCTGCTATCTCAGGGGAATTATGTGAAAAGAAGCTTTGGGCTTCTGGCATCCAAATGACAAATGAAATTGAGAAGATGGCAGTTTCAACTTATAAAATGTGCCATTAAACATTCAGTATGAAACCATTAAAATGCATGATGTTATTTAAGAGGAAGAGACTAGTCAACTGCAACTGAGTTCTGCTATCACATTCCAAATGCCACATCAGCTGCCACCTGGCTTTGCTTCCATCCCAGATCTGGATAGTTGTGTATAAGACAGTTTCCCTCCTGCAGATCCAGATCTTCTGCTGACCCACATTTTCTATTCTATCCTTGGGCTCACTGTCCTCCTTCTTACTTTCTAGTGACTTCGCTATCCATTAAAATTCTCCTTCTAATTCCAGCAATACATACATGCCAACACAGAGAATGCAGGTGAACAACTCTGTGTGCTTAAATATTCATTAACTGAAATGCTCAGGAAGTGGGGTACCATGATTTGTTGAAAAGGTCTTTTTAGTATTCTATGGAAAATACTTAAATAGTGCTTACCATGTGTGAGACATGACTGTAAGGGCTTTCCA
This sequence comes from Eumetopias jubatus, assembly GCF_037043125.1. NCBI lineage: Eukaryota > Metazoa > Chordata > Mammalia > Carnivora > Otariidae > Eumetopias > Eumetopias jubatus. Next base: position 80,880,960 of record NW_028274811.1, on the reverse strand, counting down.
TTTATTAAATCATTTGATCCTCCCAACAACCCTATGAGTTGAGGACAACTCTTTCTATTTTGCAGATGGAGAACTTGAGACACAGATAGCTTAATAACCTATCTAAGGTCATATCCAGCAAAAGGTACAGGTGGGATGTAAATGCAGACAATCTTGTTGCAGAAGTTGAGCTCCCAAACACATGAATCCCACTGCTTCTCAGTCTCACTAAACATCTTCCTCAAGTATTTGTTTATTTACTGCTATAGTGACTCAATGGACTGTTTAATTCTATTTAACTACCTTGATAATCATGCAGTATTTGGAAATCATTATTCTGACAATGAATTCTTGTTATATAATTCAATAATGCTGGAAAGAAAATATGGGATATTGAACACACACTTATATCCATAATAAACTTTCAGTTATATCATGTAGGATGGTAGGACATGAAATAATAGAAATGTAGTACTGCACTTCAAAAGTACAGACTTTGTGAAGACAAACATGAATATATCTCTACAAAATTGTGACACAAAGAGTGGTAGAGGATGAAAAAAATATGAAAGAACCAAGAATAAAACAACAAAGTACCTGGGGGCTGATGACGGAAGGCTCCACAGAGAAGGCACCTTGAGCTGACTCTAAAATGATGAATATTCTTCAAAGTCTACAGAACATATAGGATAATTTAAAATGAAGTCTCCAGAAGTTGATCAACAGATACCTGTTGAAGAGTTTGCTACTGCAACAAAGACAAAGGATACTAATAAAGAATATAAGTAACTGTCCCAGGTCTGAAAACATAATTTCTTGTATTACAAATAAAATGGCTTAATCAAGAAAAAATTTTGAAAAGCTAAATAATACTGTTGCTGTTATGCCTATATCCCTTTCTTCTAAAAGGCTGAATGTAGGGGCACCTGGGTGGCTTAGTTGGTTGAGCATCTGCCTCTTGATTTCAGCTCAGGTCATGATCTCAGGGTTGTAGGATAGAGCCCCGCATAGGGCTCCATCTCAGCGGGGGAGTCTGCTTCAAGATTCTCTCTTCCTCTACCTCTGCCCCTCCACCTGCTCATTCCCTTTCTCTCTATTTCAAATGAATAAATCTTTAAGATAAAATACTGGATGTAATTAAACAAATATATATTCAATAACTACTGTAAGTGTAAAGCATTATTGATAAATCATAAAGGAGACATAAAGCCTCCTCAATAAGAGCTCAAGACTTCATGAAGGCAATAAATAAAATTACAGTCCCTGAGAAAAGACAGACTCTGATAAGTCCCTTAAGAGGTCTTTGGTAAAGTCCTATGTGAGAACAAATAAGGAAGAAATTAAGTCTAAATGGATATGTATGTGGTTAGTTGTGGTAAGATAATTTTAAGCAGATTTATCAAGTGTTCAAGTTCTAAGGACTTATTTAATATTCTTAGCAATGCTAAATGTAGATACTATTAAAGTCTGTATTTTACAGATGAGGAAACTGCAACACAGATACATTTCAGTAACATCCAAACTCCTTGTAGTATGGGGAGACCCAGGAAGTCTTCCTACATTGCCTCAATCCTAACTACTAGCTTTATAAACTCACTAGTACAATGAAAACAAGATTAAGAAAATGAGGAACATGTTTGCCTTCAGCAGAAACAAAATGACTATACTGTATTTGGTAGTAATGATTAGAAAATCTATATAATAGTGTAAATTATAATGCATTAATAAATAATGGGTATATAAAATATATTTCCTCAGAAAGTTAGTTACTGTATGGTAATGTGGATCTCCATGCTATTCATCATGTTGGCAGAAAAAGAGTATGCCAAATCTGAGCACTGCATACTGTTCAGGAAGATACTTGGAGGTCCAAGCACGAACAAGAGTCAAAGGCTGCTGACAATTTTTATTCTTATGATTAGAAGAGCAAGGTGAACTGAGATCTCAGTTGGAATCAAAGGGCTTCAGTTTCCTGTTAATAAAAGCTACATGAAAATAAAGTAACTACTAATTAGAAATAGATTAGAGCTATATTCATTTCAGCTAACTCTACCTGAGTGGGGGTTTTGAGGTGGAACTTCTGAAAGATTTAAGCAAAGGACTTCAATGAAATCATGTGAAAAGGCCTGCATATTGAATAAAAGGATGAAAAGACTGTACTTTTGAGACATCCTAAGTACTGCAATTGTCTTCTATTTCCTACAGATATGGTTTAAAAGAGTTTTCATAAGCCACTTGGTCCTATCTGTTCTACCAGGGAACACTGATACTTGGAAGAAACACTGGACCAAAAGAAAGTTAAGATTTTATGAATGTTTCCTTACAGAAAGATTGATAAATTGCTGCCTATATATTTGACCTGAACTTTGATGCTGTGCAGGAAAACCTCCTCCACCTAAAAGAGTTAGGATGTGCAGACATGGAGTCAAGAAAACATAGTAGACACAGCATAGTGTGGATAAGTTGTGTGTTTCTCACCCTGATATTCAGGTTCCCTCCCTTTCATTAGTCATTGACTTATAACATGGTGGATGTACTCATGGAATAAAGACTCAGTTTCTAAGTTCCCTTTCAATAAGGTATGTTCCCAGGCCTGAGAGATAGTTAAAGGAACAGAAGTAGAAATATTGTATGACAATGTGTTCTCTTCTTTTTCTTTCTTCCTCCTTCCACTACATTCTGCTTAAAGCAGAGATATCAAACTTGAGCTTCATTTGGATTATGAGGATGGAGACCACACTATGGGGATGGCAAAGCACAGAGCTGGAGAGAGCTCAGGTCCTGGCATACTTTTATATAGTAAAGGCACTATGTCATCACCTGCTTTCTTGCCTCAAGGATTGTACATGAAAGAGAAATAAAATTCTGTCTTCTTTCAGTTGTTATTTTGGGCCTCTTATTAAAAACAAAAACACACAAACTAACAAACACCCTAGCCCTCACTGATGCAGTTCATATATTATAGAAATGTTGGAAAGGTTAATCACAACCATATCAGAAGGAGTTTTGTTTTGTTTGTTTGTCTTGTTTTGTTTTAGAGAAGGGGAGGGGAGGAAGGACAAAGGGAAAGGGAGAGAATCTCAGCGGGCTTCACACCCAGCACAGAGCTCTTTGCGGGGGGGAGGCCTCGATCCTCACAAACCTGAGAGATCATGACCTGAGCAAAAAGCAAGAGTTGGACTCTTACCAGACTGAGTCACCCACATGCCCCAGAGTTGTGATTGCGAAACTTAATGTTTCCAGTATTTATGTCCTCGAGAACCATTATTACAAAGAAAACCAGTGAATGGCTTTAGAGTTAATGGGAGGATCCAACACTTCAATCAAGTAGCTAGCCAAGAGGCTATTGTAAGTATAACAAGCATTTAAACTATGGAAATTGGGGGCATCTGGGTGACTCAGTCGGTTGACTCTTAGTTTTGGCTCAGGTCATGATCTCGGGGTCTTGAGATCAAGCCCTGTGTGGGGTTCCATGCTCAGTGGGGAGTCTGCTTCAGATTCTCTCTCCCTCTCCCTTTGTCCCTCCCCCCATTCCCTCTCTCTCAAATAAATAAATCTTTATACTATGGAAGTTGGATATTAAAAATGACATTTAGAAATGCTTCTACTCTAAATCCTATATTCATCTATATGTCCCCTACTCTCTATTCTCTATTCTCTATTCACCCCTGTCCTCAGGTCTTGATTTTGATAGGTGATAAGTGATTTTTTAATCAGTCCAAATATCTAAAAATGCTCTCTTTAAGATAAAAAGACTACCTTTTGTGAAGTAGTACGTTTTTCTCCAGCTTTCTCTCAGACCTTGAAACTCATTCTTCTTTATTCTAAAAACAACCCTGTTTAACTTGCCCAGGATGCCGGACTGAAGGAGAGTGGCAAAGATAATTGTATATTTGTGTACAGGATTAGCAAATCTTGGGCAAGCTTAAGGGCTTTATGCCCTATTTAAAATTCAAGGTTGGTTTGTGTGAAAATAGCCCACAAAGTATAAACAACTAGGGGTTGGCTTTTATTATAACATTTTCCCGTAGAACTATATTCTTATTAGGCTATATTATTCTGAGAACTTCTGTAAGAGATGGCATTATTTAAGAAACCCTCTTCCTATTTTCTTCCTTTAAATATAATTTCCATACAACAGGAACATTATTTTGATTTCTCAAATAGGCATTAACACATTGTAGATTTTTTTTATTTAAGTGACTATATAAAATGTACACCAAAAATTTTAAGTGTGAAGAAAACTTTTTTCCAGCTTAATAAGCACACACATTCTGTGATATCTGTCTTACGCTAATGATTTTTACACTAAAATTATTCTCTCCTAGTTTTAGATGAGGAAATGCCTTTTTGAATCCCAAACTTCATAGATGAATAATTTACTTATTTGTTTCTTCAATAAAATGCATAAGTCCCCATGTTAAGAATCATGAAAAGATAACTAAGATGCAGCTCCTTCTCTCTCAGAGAATGCTAATGTAGAGATAGATCCCATCCCGTAAGAGAGGCAGGAATACTATGCTGTGGCAAATCTTAAGAAGGAAGAGAGGAGGATTCTAAGAAAAATTAATAGTCATTTGCTAGTGCCTGAAGCAGAAGTTGTTTTGAGAGTAGGAATAAAGAAATAAGGGTCAGCATGGCAAGAGTTTTTGTTCCAGAGTTTTGACTTGAAAGAGAAAAAGAAAGAGAGAGAGAGAGAGAGAGAGAGAACTGGCTGCAGTGTGAAGAATAAACTGATTGGGGAAGACCTAAAAAGGGAAGAGTCAAGAGGCTATTCCAACTGTCCAGGTGAAAAATGATGAGCGCCCTGAACAAAAGCAGTGGAAACGAGTACGCACAGGGGATGAGACAGAAGACAGAGATATGAAGAAGGTGGAATCAACAGAACTTAAGCTCAGTTGAATATGTTTTACACATCAGGAATTGGAGAAGCAAAAAAAAAAAAAAAAATACTATCAAGATTTCTACTTGTGATAAAGGAATAGATGTCATTACCAGAAATGTAAAATTAGGGAAAAGAAGCAAGTTTTAAGATTAGGTGGAGGATGAAAATTTAATGAATTTTTTTGACATGTTGAGTTTGAGGTACATGCAAAATATTCACAAGGAGCTATCTAGCAGGCCAGTAGATACATGTATCTAAAAGTGGAAAATAACTCTGTCCTGGGAATATATACACAATTATGGCTTACAGAAAATATTATGTTTCTCTTTCCTAGCTTTCCATGATACTGGGCTCACTGGATTTCATTCTGTAACTCTGGCTTCTTATCAGTTTACAAGTTTTTATTCCATTCTTCTTCAAATATTAATATGACTTAATAGTCTATCCTAAAGGGGTGACTGTCCTACCCACATGCTTTCTCTTCAAAAATTGAAATGCATTATCATTTTAAAACTATTATCATAAGGATAATATTAGGTCAAACTTCCTAATATTTGACTATTTTGACCTGTAAAAATGGCCATTATATAGGGTTAATTCTAATACATACATATTATAGTATTAAACCAATTTCAAAATACATAAATTATATAGTACAAGTATTCATAATCCCACTGATTCAAGGTTACAGTATTAAATGATGGTGATATTTTCAGGTTTTTTTCTATTAATACACATATTTACAAAAGTGGTATCACACTACACATATTGTATGTACTTTTTTTCATGCATTATATCATAGCAATCTTCTCTTATCAATATCTACCTTTTAATGCTTGCAAATAATTTCATTACTGTCTTCATTCATCATTATAAAAATGCATCTAAGTTCTTTACCCACTTATATTTTGTGCATGTGTCCAATTACTTCTCAGGATAAATTCCATTCTGTTAATAAACTCCAGGCAAATGCATCTGCTCTCAGAGTTTCAACATGCTGAAAACTTGCAGAAAGGTACATCTACTCTAAGAAAATCTATTACCTGAACTGTGCTTCTCCATTTTTTTTAATTTTTTTATTGTTATGTTAATCACCATACAGTACATCATTAGTTTTTGATGTAGTGTTCTATGATTCATTGTTTGTGCATAACACCCAGTGCTCCATGCAGAATGTGCCCTCTTTAATGCCCATCACCAGGCTAACCCATCCCCCTACCCTCCTCCCCTCTAGAACCCTCAGTTTGTTTTTCAGAGTCCATCGTCTCTCATGGTTTGTCTCCCCCTCTGACTTACTCCCCTTCCTTCTTCCCCCCTGCTATCTTCTTCTTTTTTTTTCCTTAACATATATTGCATTATTTGTTTCAGAGGTACAGATCTGTGATTCAACAGTCTTGCACAATTCACAGCGCTCACCATAGCACATACCCTCCCCAATGTCTATCACCCAGCCACCCCATTCCTCCCACCTCCATTTTTTTTTTTTTAACTTCTCCACCTTGGTGTCTGAAAGTTTCTTCAATGCAATGTGTCCTAAACAGAACTTCTTCTCCTCCCTTCCTCATCCCTCTTTTTATTTCTCAATTTTGCTGAAGAGCACTAACCTCTTTCCAAAATAATTATAAACCAAAACCAAAATGAACCAATCAAACAACAACAACAACAACAACAACAAAACCCTGGAAATCATCCTGGGAATACTCCCTTTCCTCTACCCTACATCCAAATCGAGCCTTTCTTGACCAGTTTCTGTACATTTTACATCTTTGGATTGTCATTAAACTGCGGCCCGTATCTACAACCCTGCTGTCTTATAAGTCCTTTATCAGATTCTTCCTGTCTTCTCACTTGCTCCACACACACACACACACACACACACACACACACACACACACACAGATATGTATATTTAATTACCTTTATATACGATTTTTCTACTTGTCTACAATGAGGAAGAAATGCATCTAATTTAAATCCCTATCACTTAAAACTTTAGAGATTCTGACTGAATCCTTGCTAGATGGATGGATGGATGGATGATAGGGGGATGGATGGATGATGGATGATGAACAGATTAAAAGTTGGATGGAGAAAGGAAAAAAATCATGAGAAGTTACCTAGTGATGAAACAGGAGTGAAAAATGTAAGAGTTCATATAAAAGAAAAAGAGGGAAATTAGTTAAGGTGTTTGTCAGAATAAAGGGGAAAAAAAAGCATACAAAACGATGTATCACAAATGAAGGGGAGATTTTTCAAGGAGAAAATGGTCAGCTTAGATTGCTGCACAGAGGCCCATTAGGATGACAAGAGATTTTTCTAGTCACTAGAGACTAATGTAGTGAGTTAGACATTTGGAGTGAATATGTATTCTATTATGAGTCTTAATGAATATTTTAATCGATTGGTAATATTAAAAGACTGTCATAGACATTGTCTCACTTTGGGGAAAAGAAAGTAACAAAATTTTGACTAATAAATATTTTGCAATAGTTGCTTTAAACACATATTACCACATATCTAAAAATTTCTAGTGTCTATTCTTTAGAAGATAATTATTTAATTTCAACCACAAACAATTCTAAATTACAATATGTATTCTTCTGTATAAAAATAAAATTTTCCCTTTGGAGATTACTGCATATTTAAGCATAGTAATTTACTATTTTAAGAACACACATGACCCTTAGATATCTCTCTAGACAGATAAACATAGATATAGATAGATAGAGACTTATCTATCCATTTGACAATTTCTCTTTCTATCCTATATCTGTTTAATTTGCCTTTATTTTATCCATCTGTACTTTGAAAAATATTATTTTCTCCATGCATATTACATTGCTTGTTTGTCTTTTCAGTTTTTTGGGAATTCCAATGCTACCTCGGCACTATGTTGTATTTAACACTGTACGATCTTCAGACTGTTCAATTGACTCTATGCTCTAGGCAAATTTGGCTTTTACGTAACAGAAGTTCAAGTAGATATTAATTCTCTGTTGATTCCCAACCCTATGCCAGAAAAGATTAAATTATTCCACAAGAACATATTTAAATGATTTAATGTGAAAGTCTGTCAATTTATTTAAGTATTTCACTAAGGAGTTTAAAACCAAATTAAATGGAAACATTACATTAAGAAAGAAATTCTTCAGATAATTAAAAAATATGTATACATATATGTAATATGTAGTATGCATATAATTACACATGTATTTATGTATATTATTTTATATACATATACTTTTTTGAGCACTAAATGAAAATTCACAGATAGTATCCATAGGACACCATCCTCCACAATACTTTACAGAGAAAAAAATTCTCTGAAAAAGCTGGTGCACTACTTACTTCAGAAATTAACCTAGACCTTTGAAAATTCATGTTTTGCAATTTATTTTTAACATATATGTAAATATACATGACATTGGTATCCACACTTTGCAGTGAAAAGATAAATTGACAAAGGATGCAAAACGAGCATTTTTTTCTCCAAAGGCCAGTGATTTATATTTAAATTTTTACATCCTATTGAACTTAAGTACAATAAAATATATCTCCTCTCCTTCAGCAACTTTAGTCATTAAGGAAGAACACCAAAACACAAATTAAAAGAAAAAAATAAACACATTTTTCGTTATTTTCCCTTTTTTTTATCTTCTCTGGCAATAGGTAAAAGTTTTCACTCTGAAATTCCTTAATGGCTTCAATTTGGCGATTACGGTCAAGCTGAGGAAATAAAGTAATTTTTTTTTCCCTATAATGCTCTCATTTGTTTACTCCTTGACTTAGACATCATTGTCATTCTGGTTACAACATCACAGAAAATTTACCTTTGCTGCCTCTTAGTTTCCATTTATCCTCCCCCCTCTTTCCTGACATAAATACATTACTACTGAAAAAATATAAGGCTAGTAGTAAGAAAAAGATTGATGTAGGGAAGGAATAAGAGCATAGTCTCATGTTTTTGCCACCTTTTACAAATATGTATGTACACACACACACACACACACACACACACACACACACTTCTCAAGCTTCAATGTCCATACCTACAAATGCAGATGTAAAGCACCTGGCCATAACAGATACACAATAAAATTTTCCTATATAGCTTTTTTTTATTGTTATGTTAATCACCATACATGATTATCATTAGTTTTTGATGTAGTGTTCCATATAGCTTTTTTAAAAAATTCAATATAGCACTTCTCTCAAAGGCTAAGAATTATAGGTTCTTGGCTTTTTAAAAATTTCTTTATTAGAGAGAGTGAAAGAGAGAGAGCAGGGGGAGGGCCAGAGGGAGAAGCTGACTCCCCCCAGTGAGCTGGGAGCCCACCATGGAGCTCCATTCCAGGACCCTGGGATCATGACCTGATTGGAAGGCAGATGCTTAACTGACTGAGCCACCCAGGCACCCCTATAAGTTCTTGTTTTTAGATGCCAGGCTCAATAACCTTGCCCTGGAAACCTTTTTCAGTGTACTAAATAATATTCAAACTTCCAAAGACATATCAACAGTAACGGCTATTAGATGCACTTTAGTTTCATTTTTTATTCTCTCAGTATCGAACTCCCTTAATCTTCTTCTGCTACTAACTATATTTTGATTTTAAAAACAAAATGTTTCAAAGTACAAGGTTCACAAAATTCCAGTTTTTAACAGATTATTTTGGAATAATTTCTAAGAAGTAAATCAGATCTAAAATCCTGCTGGGGATTGCCTGGGTAGCTTAGGTGGTTAAGTGCCTGACTCTTGATTTTGGCTCAGGTCATGATCTCAGAGTCCTGAGATGGAGCCCACTGTAGGGCCTAGTGCGGAAGCAGCTTAAGATTCTTTCTCCCTCTTCCTCTGCCTTTCCGGGCCTGCTTGTACACGCACATGCACTCACACTCTCTCTCTCCCTTAAAAAAAAATTAAATAAATTAAAAATAAATAAATAAAAGCCTCAGACCCCTTGAAAACCACAATGGATTTGATCCAAAGGCTTGAGAGGCCACTCATTCATAGGGTGATGACTGCTTATGGCTACCATCTGCTTGTATGTATTCACTTCAACACAGTTTAAAGATCTAGTGGGGACTTTCCTTTCTATTATAAAATCTTTCCAGGAGTGCTTTACTTGATGAGCTAGTAATGAGTTGATTAGCCACCAAAATGGTGGGAAAAAATTGAAGAATGGGGGAATGGAAGAGAGAAGGAGGAGAGAAAATTGATTTCTGTTGTGTCCCTCTTTTATACCTGGTAATGAATGTGAGGCAAGTAGCCTTTGTATTTATAGATAAGGAGATTAAAGCTCCTAAAATCTCAGAATGGCAGTCTGTTATCCCATCAAAATTCACATGGCAGGAGACCAGGAACAATTAAATTTCAAAACTGCATGATTATGAACTAGATCTTTTAAGTAAAACAAAGAACTCTTTTGTAGGATACTGAAGATTTTTCTACAATAAATGCTAACACCTGCAAACCCTATGTGTGCCACCCGGCATAACACTCTCACTGACACTGATTTCTAGTCTCCAAAAGAGAGCAATAACTAAAATCAGCATGAAACAACAGCATTAAAACTCTTTTTTCTAAAGCGTATTGATCGCCACCCCACCCGCCTGTATCTCCTCTCACTCTTAACCTAATGATTTAAACTGAAAAAGGCCTCACTTTCAGCTTTTTGAACAATATGCTAAAAAGTACAGTATGTTTCACAAGATTTATTCTCACATGAAAATTTCCATTATGTTGCTCTATTGAGTAAATAAGCCTATTTCTTAAAAAGAAGAAGGTAAGTCATCTCAGTTATAATAAAAGCTGTGGCAGCTTTTCTTAATTTATTCTATAAACATCGTTGATTATGATAATGGGCATGTGACATCACCTTGCGCAATCATACTGCAACAGAGAGAATTAGGGAGTCCTCCAAGTACTCTTGTCTTTCTGTTTTGTTACGTGGAGAATAAATCTTTAAACAATACTTTTTCACAACAGCCAAGTGAAAAATGCCGTTTGCCTACCATACTCTGGGGAAATAATAGAAACTTTCTATTGAACCGAATTAAACCATGCACTAATATGCTACTCATATTTGGAAAGGGGCTACATATCCCCTTTAATTTGTTTGATTTTTCATTTTAATATATAAATAGCTTCGGGAAAATCATTTTATAAACAGGCATTTAAAAAGTGTGTGGCAATTTAGTTTAGCATTTAGATTTCACATGTCAAGCAAATTTGAAAACTGTAGCTATAAAATTATGCCGGTTTGTTTTTACTTCCATATTCTCAACTATTAGGAAAATTAAGATATTATTCCACTGTTTTTCTTAGTATTCAGATGTCAGTAGCACCGTGACAAAAGAGGTGAAATAAAAACAAATATGAACCAGTGTGGAGAAGAGGTATATGTTTCCAAGGGCAACATAAGACACCCTGTGGATATAAACATTTTTATTTATGTAGAAAATATTCTTTACAAAACCCATGGGCAGAAACATAGAAAAAATTAACACGGGATTCAAAATGCATTAATGTATGACATGTTGCCTATGCTTTATCACACATACAAGAAATTATGAAAGTATGCATAGACCATTTGCAGCTATGAAAGATGTAAGGGTCTTGAGGTAAATTAATTTAACCATTAATATTGTGATATACCTTCCTCTGTTGTTTATTTCTATGCCCAGATATTTGTAAAGAATGTAGACAAACTGGTTTAGGTTATATATATTAAGTTTCTATTTACATTATCCCAAATTATTCTTCAAAATCACCATTTTAATGTCTGCATAAGATTCTGTCATATAGCTATGTCATAATATATTTGCCCATTCTCTTTCTTTTCGGCCATTGTGCTTTTTTATAAGTAAGGCATAATTGTAACTTACCCAGCAAGAAACATATATGTAGGTAAAATTTTGCCTGTGTTTCTCCCCTGTTCAGTTACAGAGTGATATTTATGTTTTCATTGTAGAAATTAGTAAATTGTTCCTGGGATCTGCAAGGTTATCAGGCATTATTCCTAGTTTTCAGTGGCACTGCAGTTTGAAAGTATCTCTTACATAATTTCATGAATATTTCAATAGGAACATGAAAGAGTGCAAATTAGGGGCAGCTAGCCAATATCTTCATTTGAAATCAATCTTTGTAATATGAAATCTGTACTTCTTGACTTTGTTCTAGTCACAGTACTTTAATCACCTTATTCTTAAAATATACATCAGAAATTCCAACACAGAAAAAGATATATACAACTTAGAAGAACATTCTCCTGCAGTTTCTAACAGTTGGCTGTCTCTTGATTACAGTAACTTTGACAAATGCTACATTGACACTATTAATGCATTAATGTCATCCATATCAATCATATCTAGCTTGAAGGGTCATTTTCAAAGTTAACAGCTTATGGCAAAGTCACCAAGTGTTAATGCTCCTAAGTAGTAACTGTTCAGAAAACTGTAGATGTGTGCCACATTTAATCATATTTCAAATAGTTTCCAATTAGTTTTGAAAAATAGTTATGATTATTCCAAAATGCATAAATATATTTATATATGTACTTTATTGCTATTTAATATATTTATTCTAATTCTGAATGTTAATGTGATACTCTATTTTTAAAATAACTTATTACCATGTCAAATATCAAAAAAACACCAACTTTATGTATAATGTACTTCAATTTCTAAATAATTTTCCATTTTTAAATAGTAAGTAATTAGCAATTGAAAAAAACAATTTGATATAACATATAACCTGACTGTGCAATGAAAGACTTACATGAAAGATGCATTTTTAAGAGACTTTTTTAAAGATTTATTCACTTATTTTAGAGAGCGAGAAAGAGAGAGAAGAGCATACAGAGGGGCAGAGGGAAAGGGAGAAGTAGAGGAGAAGACTCCCCGCTGAGTGCAGAGCCTGACACAGGGCTCAATCCCAGGACCCATGAGATCATGACCTGAGCCAAAACTGGAAGTCGGATGCTTAACCCACTGAGCCACCCAGGCGCCCCTGAAAGATGCATTTTATTTATTTCTTTTGTTGAAAGGTGCATTTTAAAAGAAGAATATAAGACGCCAAAATAAACTGTTTTGCAGATACCATCTATCATTTAAATGTATATTTTGTGGAAATAAACTAGTTTTACATATTACTGATAGAATTTTACAAACCAGTTTTTACTAAAACTTTTGGAGGAGAATTTAAAAGTTCAAAATGTGAATGACAGTTTTAAAAAGAAAGCATGAAAATGTGGAAACCAAATTAAATCTTGGAAAAAAATTGAAATCCAAGTAATTTGGATCCCCAAAATAATCAGTGGTTCGTACTCTGTTCCAAATGAGAAGTTCTACTTTGAGCCAATTGCTGCGGTAATATTCAACAAGCTCAATGTCAGACCAGCACTGTGTATTTTTGCCACAACTTAAATAGGTTTAGCTTTCAAGCACAGAGTGAGAGAGAAATTATATAGGAAAAAATACTTATGAACAATTTCAAGGCATTACAACACTTATTTTATAGCATAATGATAAAAACTGCCTGGGGTGAAATCCTGCACAGCTACTTACTAGCTCTGGGACCTTGTGAGAATTACTTAAATCCTCGGTGCCTCAGGTTTTTCATATGTAAAATGGTGATAATAATAATCATCCAGGGTTGTTAGGCTAATTAAATTTCATAACTATACAGGAAGCATTTAGAACAGTTTGTGGCATAGAGTGCTATCCCAGTGTTAGATATGATTATTATTGTGAGGCTGGCTTTCCATCATGCTCCACCTACAGCCTACTGCCATGCACCTATGACATCCAATAGGAAAGAAGAAATATGGGTACCTGAAGCTTATACATGACTTACAATGTCTACAATTGATGTCAGCAGGAAATAAAACAGGTGTGAAAAACTCATCAAGTTCCCTAGCATGGAGAAGTTTAAATTTTTTATTCATAATCCCTATTTTACTCCTCATCGACTCCTTATACCACCCTTAATCTTCTGCACCAAGTCATCCAGATCACTGCTCATGGTGGTGGTTTTAGAAACTGATGTGTCATGAGGCTTCTCTTCTCTTTACTATTTTTTTTTAAAGATTTTATTTATTAATTTGACAGAGAGAGACACAGCAAGAGCAGGAACACAAGCAGGGGGAGTGGGAGAGGGAGAAGCAGGTCTCCTGCTGAGCAGGGAGCCTGATGTGGGACTTGATCCCAGGACCCTGGGATCATGACCTGAGCCGAAGGCAGACGCTTAATGACTGAGCCACCCAGGTACCCTCTTCTCTTTACTATTTACTTTGGTTTTCATTTGCTCTGTTTCTAGTTTCTTAAGGTGGAGGTTTACATCACTGGTTTGAGACCTTTCTTATCTTCTAACGTAAGCATTTAATGCCACACATTTCACTCTCAGCCCTCCTTTAGCTGCCTTACACAAATTCTGAAACGATTTCTTCCTTTTTACTCCGTTTGAAATATTTTTTAAAATTTCCTTGAGACTTTTTATTTGACCTGGGGTTATTTGCAATCATGTTGTTTAATTTCTAAACACTTTGGACTAAAAATTAAATTTTTACTTTAATTCTGTTATAATCTGTGAACATATTTTGAATGATTTCTATTAATTTAATACTGAAGTTTGTTTTGTGGCCTGGAATATGATATCTATGTATATAGATAAATATATAGATATAATGTTTTATATGCATTTTTAAATAACATGTATTTGGCTGTTCTTGAATGGACTATTCTATAAATATCAATTTGGCCTACTTGGTAGATAACGTTGGCCAATTCTTCTATGAGATTATTGGTTTATTATCCACTTTCTGAGAGAGCAATATTCAAGTCTCCAACTACCATTTTAGTTTCTCTGTTTTTCCTTTCAATTCTATCACATTTTTTCCCATGCATTTTGAAGCTCTGTTGTTGGGTGTATATACATTAGTACTAGTATGACTTCTTGGTGAATTGACCCCTTTATCATTATGAAATGATCCTTTCCATCACTAGTATTATTTTATATTCTGAAATGAAGCCTGTCTGATATGAATATAGACACACCAGCTATGAATTTTGTAGATGATCCAGTTTCTCATTGTTAATTTTGGTATACACTATTGTGACTTTTTTTACAACCTATGTGGAAACAGAACCTCTGACATTAGTTGTTTTTATTAAAGCATGATATCTGGGGTTCCATTTCTGGAAGTCCTTCCAGATTTTGACAATTACTTGTCTATCAAGCTTAGTTGCTTTCAATGCTATGAACAGTTATCTTTTTTCTTGGCTATTTTTAGGTCCCGTAGCAGATAATGAGGGTTTGATCTAGGAGCTCATCCTTTTTGTACCATTTATACCATTTTAACTTAATTCTCTTTAGAATCTGGTTTTGACTACATGTCTTTATTGTATAAAACATACTGCCACTTTACATAATAAATGTGAGCCACCAAAAAAAAATGAACACATTAGAATGACCTTTCACACTCAGTTGCAAATGAGGACAGCCTTAAAAAAAAATAAAGGTCATCAAATACATCTGGATTTAAATGCTTATAAAAACTCTCATTTAAGAGACCACTTAAGTTGCAGCATAGTGTAAAGGAAAAAGCACAGAACTGGAAATGAGAAGAGTTATGTTTGAAACATCCTTTCACAACTTACTGATAACCTGAGGGAAGACAGTTAGTAGCTAAAAGTGCCATCTTCTTAGCAATTAATGAATGGATACATGGAAGCAACCTAAGCATCCACTGACAGATGAATGGATAAAGAAGATGTGATATCTATCTATCTATCTATCTATCTATCTATCTATCTATCTATCTATCTAATGGAGTATTATTTAGCCATAAAGAAGAATAAAATCTTGCCATTTGTGACAACATGGACAGACCTAGAGGATGTTATGCTAAATGAAATAAGTCAGACAAAGACCAACACTGCATGATTTCACTTATATGTGGAATCTAAAAACAACAACAGCAACAACAAATGAACAAACAAAACAAAACAGAAACAGACTCAATAGGTACAGGAAACAAAACCCTAGTTACCAAGAGGGAGGAAAGGGCGGGGGAGGTGGGTGAAATAGAAAGGGGACTTAAGACGTAACAAACTTACAGTTATAAAAAATAAATCATAGGGATCTAATGTACTGCAAAGTGAATACAGACAATAATCTGTAATAATTTTGTGAAGTGACAGATGGTAACTACACTTGAATGATCATGGGAATCATTTTGTAATGTGTAAAAATATCGAGTCACTATAATACACACCTGAAACTATTAGATTACTGTATGTCAATTATACTTAAAAGAAAAAAGAAGAAGAAATAAATGGATACAATAAGAGGATCTGACTTAAGTACCAAGAGATGAAGACTTATTTTAAGGCACAATTAATGAGAGCACTATAAAGTGATACAATCATTTGCTTTTATTATTAAGTTGATTTTGTTTTAGGTTCTTCAACAAATGCTATAAAGGGCCAGTTTCACCCAGTTAGACACCATAGAGTTTTGAAACTGGGATCACATATTGGGGTACATGATAATATCTAAGTTACAATAATGAGAAGCGTTCGCAAGCTCTACTTCTGCAACCCATGAATTTAGAAAGGCATTACTTATTTTTGCCTTTATCTGGACAGTATCAAGATCAAGTGTTAATAGAGATTCTTTCCCTAGTATCTTCATTTTAATATTTTGTAATCCCCTCATCTCCCTCTGTTAGCATGTTATAACTTATAATTTGACATTGATGAGTAGTACTAGGATCAGGAAATGGCATGGTTAGTTTTCTGGCAGTTTCATGCTGTCAGTCCCATCAGTTAATCTCTTTTCTGCAGCTTAACACTGCACAGTCATTTGAAAGCTCTATGTAAGAGTGTCCCACCCATTTTTCTTGTTATAAGGAAGTTCCCTGAGTTTCTCTGTCATTACACGTTCTTTAATCTCTTTGAAAGTAACATGACCCACTGTATGGTTTCCCCTTTATTAATGCAAATGTTCCAGACAGTATCCTCAAATGTCTAGAATTAAATATTTTCTGTCAATTTCAGCAGATGGAGTTCTGTTCAGATAATGAGAATGCTACTACAAACCTTGCTTTAATTGCTGTATCATAATCTTCAGACCTGAAAAGCCCTGGAGACCCCAATACATAAAATGCCTTTCAGCTATGCAGGTGTGGAATTCATTACAAGTGTGTTTTAAGTTAGGAATATATCTTGAACTCATTGAAAGACTATCAATGCCCTTGGGCATTTGATAACTTGAGCTATTATTTAAAGTGTAACAATGCTGACATAGTAAAAGAGAGCAAAATGTAAGATAGCATGTAATTATGAGGACACACATACAAGCACACGCCTTTAAAAGAAATAAGTAATACTATTAGATCTTTTTTTTTGTAAAGAGCAGGGAAAAATTGAAATGACTAAAATAAAAAACATTATCAGTAAAATGACACTATTTTAACATGCTTGATTAATAATAAAGGTAAAAGTGAAAGTTTCTACCTAGTATAGCATTAGTGGTCCAATTTATTATGCATGTCTTAAATTTTCCAAAAAATGTAAACTATAAATGTTGTCTAATAGTATAGGCCTGTAATATAAGTGAAACACATTTATACATTGAACCTTAAGAAAATTTTCTCTTCAAAATATACCCTTATTGCGAACATAAAAGCATAACCTTTGTTTTGCCATCTCTATGCATTATATTCATAGCTAAATCACTGGCAAATGCACATCCTGCCTCAATCAACAGATTAAAGATTCAAGTTCACACATTTCAACAATAACAACAACACAACATGTGGTATGGTTTCCTCATTACACTGAATAATGCTGAAAATAAATTCTGGGGCCAATGCAAGGGCGGTCTTAGATTAGTGGATTTTTCTCTCTCTCTTACTTTTTTTTTTTTCCCTTACTCACATATTTAATACTTGTCCTTCAAATTAACTGCATGGGTCAGGATGAAAGAAAGAAGAGGCAGCACAAGCTAAGTCAGTGAATATATTAATTGGCCTCTGTGTATTACTTTTTCTTTGATGAGTTAATTTAAAACCATTTTTGCTGAGAAATCTTTTGAAAGGGAACATGCAATTTTCAAAGGAAAGTTGTGAGACAAGTTGATCAAAGTGTCCATCAGCTGGAATAACATTTAACTGTGGGTGACCTGAAAATCCTCATAATGGAGCTTAATCATATAAAACAGAAAAATGAAATGAACAGTAAGCATGAACATGGTAGACCTATTTTGCTCACCAAGCAAACAGTGTCTCAGTGCTTCAGAGAAAAGACACCACTCAGACTGCTGATGTGAAATCCAACTTGGGACTCCAGTTGCTCTCTTTATCTCCTGCCGAGAAGAGGGTTGAGGAAAAGCATGGACACCAAAATAAAATGACAATAGATAAAGCATCATGGGCTGACAGAAAAAGACACAAAAGATAAAAAAAAAAAAAATAGTACACTGGGGATAATTTACAAGTAGAAAGTGGCAAAAGCACACACCACTACTTGGAATACACAAACATGGTATCAATCCCACTTGTTTATTCTTACATTAGAGTATGTCTAAAAGTTATATTCATGATTGCAAGATTTTATTATGTATTTCTATGGAGGAAATAAAAGTCATTCTTTATGGAAAGTTATGTTGTTTTCTCCTAAAAAATACACTCCAGTGGAAATTCCCATCATAACCATGGAAAAAAATCCATCACCAAGTGAAGCCCCTAAACTCGGCAAGAGAATAAGTTTCCTAAGGTGTCTCCTCCTGTATGTCCTACACAGTTGGAAGGCATTAAATGGCTTCTTTTTTTTCTTCCATTTCTTTAAAAAGTTTTTTAATTTTTATTGTTATCTTAATTACCATACATTACATCATCAGTTTTTGATGTAGCGTTCCATGATCCATTGTTTGTGCATAACACCCAGTGCTCCATGTAGAACGTGCCCTCTTTAATGGCTTCTTAAAGAAAACTCTTGGTAGTTCTCTGTCTCAAGTACAGAATATTGATGGAAAACATAGACACAATACATCTAACTGACTCAATCTGCTCTACATGATTGATTATGCAGAAACTGCGTGACTGCTGCCCATATGTCCTCACTTCTCTGCTCAATCAGAACATCTCAAGTTTTTTTTTCATAAACTACATGTATCTGATTATACTGTTCGATTTCTATACAAAAAATAGAACGTGGCCAAGTTGGTTTCTTTCTAAAAGTTAGATTTTTTTCTTTTCGTTTCTTTTCTATTTCCTTTTCTTTTTTTTCTTTCCTCTTTCTTTCTTTCTCTCTCTTTCTCTCTTTCTCTCTTTCTCCCTTTCTCCCTTTCTCCCTTTCTCTCTTTCTCTTTCTTTCTTTCCAAATAAAGAGAAGGTTGTGGGATGCCCAGCTAGCTCAGTCGGTAGAGCATGAGACTCTTAATAAAGAGAAGGTTGTAACATTTTCCATAGGCTTGGATACACAGGAATCAAATGATCGCTCAGAGTCTTCCAAGCAGGAACAGGTTTCCTGCCAGTTCACTGCTATATGTTAGTCAGAAGACCACGTTACCACACTGACCCACTTGGCATAGTCTAGGAGACAATCAGTACCATCAGAGGCATGAAGATTTACTGGGTATAGATTCTGATTAAATTTTTGTAATGTATAACAGAATCATAACAAAATGAAGTTGGAAAAGAAAATTACTATTTTTAGTAGCTCCATTATGACTAGTGATTGAGAGTTTTCAAATTAAATTGGCTTAGGTTAACTGAGTTATTAATATAGGCAAAATAATCGTCTCAGCATTTATTAATAAACATTAAATCAAATAAATTTTATGGGACAGGACTTGTTTTAAATAAAGTTTAAGTAAGAATTTCATAAGTGGGATGGCTCGGTCCGTTAAGCACCTGCCTTCGGCTCAGGTCATGATCCCAGATTCCCAGGACTGGAATGGAGTCCCGCATAGGGCTCCTTGCTCAGCAGGGAGTCTGCCTCTCCCTCTGCCTGCCACTGCCCCTGCTTGTGCTCTCTCTCTCTGACAAAAAAATAAAAAAAAAATCTTTAAAAATTTTTACAGAACTCCATGCATTTGCAAAATGGATTAAGGTTTTAATATAATCCAAGAAAATATGATCAATAGGGGTAATGTTTAAATGCCCACTCATCACAAGGAAATTTTAGTCCTATCCTTTAAGGTAAAGAGATGAAAATGACAGAAACACGCATTGATTTGAGACATCCTCTGGGAGGAAAAAAAGTGACCTTCTTGAATGGGGTTATGGGATAGGAAAGGTGAAGTTTCCAAGCCACGGTAACTTTTTTTTTTTTTTTAAACTGGTTTCCTCCTTTATGAAAAGAGCCTGTTTCATATTTTGTGCTCACAGACAGAGAAAGCATGCTGTGGTAAAACCATAGCAATGGGAAGTAGTTTATGTTCTGTGCTTATGTGGGAATAACAAATCAAAACCAGACATATTTTGGTTTCAAAAGTATGGTTTTCTTACAGAAGATTTACTTAACGTTTGAAATATTGAAGTGCTATTAGCCTGGGGTTTGGACAGGAACATAGAAAAGTTAACAGGTTATATTTTTGCCCAAGTATTGATTTACAGTCCACTGAAAGCCACTTGCTTGTTTTATTTTTTTTTCTATATTCATGGCAACAGAAATCTGTGCTCAGTATAAATATCAAGTTATAGTACAAATGATTAATATAGGGTATTGAGAGTCTGAATTTCCAAGAAAACTTGCACTTATTTCAGTTCTGATACCAGGATACTTCTAAAATATGCCATGTAAGGCCATTCCAGGCATAATTAAAATTAGCAATGTCTAGCTTAAAAGTTCACTCATATCCTTTAGACCAAAACCTATTTAACTGGTTGAAAAGTAAAGGAAAACTCCAGAAGAACATCAATTACTTTCTTTTGTAAATAGCAAATAAGGCAAATCCAAAGAAAACTTTTTATTCTGTCCTCTTGATGTTAATACTTGCATTATAGAATTAGAATTAGTTAAGCTGCCTCTCCTTTTTGTTTGCTAATTAATTTTTTACAAAATACTTTCCTAAATATTAAGAATAGCAGTATTTTTTAAGTTGTGGAGAAAAATTCAGTATTTTGTTTTCTTTTGGTATAAATCGTGCATTATATCCTTTACTTTTCATGTATGAAAAACATGTGAGAATTACTTCTCTCTAGGCCAGTCACTGGATTGTGCAAGGTGAAATGCAGTGAGTATAATAATTGTGTTATTTTGATTTAATGAGAAATGTCATAATCACATTTTTCCCTTTGTGTGGACCATTTCCTGATACGGCACCAGCTTGGTCTCATATGGTTGAATTGAAAAATAAGATTTGGAAGTGGATCTTGTTGATCTCCCATTTACTGTGCTTTTCCAACGCACTCATCCATCAGTCTGACTCCTTATGGTATAACTATTTCCTGCTACGTGAATTTTTATATAGGAGATACCAGATCTGCTCCTTAAATGTTTTATTTTCCAGATGCTGAATACTGATGTGACTCACAATCACCTAATTTGCAATTCATCTTTTATTGTCTTTAGGCAATACCAATAAATCTGACCTAAAGATAATCTTTAAACTTACTCAACTTTCATTCAACAAATCTTAAA
This sequence comes from Eumetopias jubatus, assembly GCF_037043125.1. Taxonomy (NCBI): domain Eukaryota; kingdom Metazoa; phylum Chordata; class Mammalia; order Carnivora; family Otariidae; genus Eumetopias; species Eumetopias jubatus. The sequence continues at coordinate 80,859,452 of NW_028274811.1, read as the reverse complement.
ATGAGCAACAATTAAACTGTTTTAATAACTTATTGAGAAAGGAAAAGGTAAAATTAGTTAGATAAGAAAATTGCATATACAAAATATGAGAAACTGAAACCATCAGTATTATTTCAAATATTTGGAAATATAAAGTCCTTCTTGTTTATTAAGTATACTGTAGTAGAAATAAAGGCAATTCTTACAGGCTTTTCCATATAAAAACCAGGCAGATTCAATCACATTAGATAAGAGAAATATTATGTGAGGTTTGTTGTGCCAATTCAAAAGAATGCTAATTTTTAATAGCTTTTTTTGGCAGCAAAATGGATTGACAATTTATTAATTCCAAATTGGTTAATCTTAATTCAAATATTTTATTAAAATAGAAGTTATTTGCTTAACAGATTGAAATTATACCTATTAATTTAAATCCTAAACTTTCCTAAAATGATCTATTATTGGGATATAAAGAATCTTTTATAATATTTTAAAATTTTTCATTCTTCACCCTTTCTTACTACTTTATGGTGGGATTTATAACCTGGGTGAGGGGGCGGAGCAAGATGGTGGAGGAGTAGGAGACCTGGATTTCTTCTGGTCTCAGGAATTCAGCTGAATAGGGATCAAACCATTCTGAACACCTACGAACTCAACAGGAGACCGAAGAGAAGAACAGCAACAACTCTCTGAACAGAGAAGCGACCACTTACTGGAAGGTAGGACGTGCAGAGAAGTGAATCCGAGGTGATATTCCAGAGGATAGACGGCTGGGGGGGGAGGAGGCCTCCGTCGGCCGCTTCTGGCAAGTGCTAGAGCCGCCGAGCACAAAATCAGAACTTTTAGAAGTCGGCTCCGCTGAGGGACATCGCTCTAGTGGCTAAGCAGGGGTGGAACCCTCATGGGACAGTGTGGTCTCAGGACCCTCGGGGTCACAGAAAGACCAGGGGTGCCTGAGTGCAGCACAGCTCCCAGGTATCAGAGCAGGGAAGCTGGCTGCAGAGACGGAGCTGAGGTGCGGGCTCTCAGCTCCGGGTGGCCATAAACTGTGATCAGTGACAGTCGGGCCACTGCTCCTCCAGCAGGGACCCAACAAGCAGCAGATCCGGAGAGACTCCCCTTCCTGCCCCAAGGAGGAGCAGCGCGGGAGCGCACCGCAGGGATCTGCTGGGTTTGGAGACACCACACGGGGTCGGATGCCAGAGATAGAAACACTGGGTCATAGGCCGGGTGAGCACGGAGTGCGGCCAGAGACCAGGGAGACGGGAGTGACTGCTTTCCTCTGGGGGCACACTGAGGAGCGGGGCCCCAAGTTCTCGGCTCCTCCGGGTGGAGATTGGGAGGCCATCATTTTCACTCTCGTCCTCCAACACTGTACAAAAAGCTTGCAGGGAACAAAAGCTCCCGAGAGCAAACCCGAGCAGATGGCTTAGCCCAGACCCGCAAGGGCGGGGCAATTCCGCCTCTGGCAAAGACGTTTGGGAACCATGGCAACAGGCCCCTCCCCCAGAAGATCAGCACGAACAGCCAGCCAAGACCAAGTTTACCGATCAAGGAGAACGGGAGAAGTCCAGCGCTAGGGGAATACTGCACATAGAATTCATGGCTTTTTTACCATGACTCATTAGTTTTTCAAAGTTAATTTTTTTAACTGTTTTTTTTTTTTTTTTAATTTTTCTTTTTCCCTTTTTCAACCAACATCTTATCAATCCCTTTTGGAAAAAAAAAATATTTTTCATTTTTAGAGTCATATTCTATCCCTTCATAGTAGATACCTTTATTTTTGGCATATATATATATAAGTTGTTCTCTCTTTAAAATTTTGAGATACAGTTTCTTCTAACAGATCAAAATATACCCCGAATCACTAGTGTATGGCTTTGTTCTAGTCTCCTGCCTGATCACATTCTCTCCCTTTTTTTCTTTTTTTTTTTTTTTAAATCTTCTTTCGGGTGCCTGGGTGGCTCAGTTGGTTAAGCGACTGCCTTCAGCTCAGGTCATGATCCTGGAGTCCCGGGATTGAGTCCCACATTGGGCTTGCTGCTCAGCAGGGAGTCTGCTTCTCCCTCTGACCCTCTTTCCTCTCGTGCTCTCTATCATTTTCTCTCTCTCTCTCTCTCAAAAATAAATAAGATCTTAAAAAAAAATCTTGCTTTTTTCAAACAACTTCGTATCAATTCCTTTTATAAAATCTTTTAAAATTTTCATCTTTACAGTCATCTTCCATCCCTTCATTGAATCAACCCTTATTTTGTACATATATAAGTCTTTCTTTCTTTAAAAATTTTAGGAGGCACTTTCTTCTAGCAGAACAAAATACACCCAAAATCTAGTGTGTGGCACTGATCTATGCACTAGCCTGATCATATTTGATCATATTCTGTTTTTTTTTTGTTGTTCTGTTTTTGTTTGTTTTTATCTTTTTCTCTTTTTTTTCCTCTTTTTTCTTTCTTTTCCTTTCTTTGCCCCTGGTTTCAGGTCTTTTCTGATTTGTTTAGAGTATATTTGCTGGGGACGTTGTTAACCTGTGAGCATTTTGTTCTCTCATTCATCTATTCTCCTCTGGCCAAAAGGACAAGATGAAAAAAATGACCTCAGCAAAAAGAACAAGAGGTAGTACCGTCTGCCAGGGACCTACTCAATACGGACATTAGTACGATGTCGGACCTAGAGTTCAGAATCATGATTTTAAAGATACTAGCTGGGCTTGAAAAAAGCGTGGAAGTTATTAGAGAAACCCTTTCTGGAGAAATAAAAGAACTAAAATCTAACCAAGTCGAAATCAAAAAGGCTATTAATGAGGTGCAATCAAAAATGGGGGCACTAACTGCTAGGATAAATGAGGCAGAAGAAAGAATCAGCGATATAGAAGACCAAATGATGGAAAAGAAAGAAGCTGAGAAAAAGAGACATAAACAACTACTGGATCACGAGGGCAGAATTCGAGAGAAAAGCGATACAATAAAATGAAACAACATTAGAATAATTGGGATCCCAGAAAAAGAAGAAAGAGAGAAAGGGGCAGAAGGTATATTGGAGCCAATTATAGCAGAGAACTTCCCTAATGTGGGGAAGGAAATAGGCATCAAAATCCAGGAGGCACAGAGAACCCCTCTCAAAATAAATAAAAAATAGGTCAACAACCCGACATCTAATAGTAAAACTTACGAGTCTCAGAGACAAAGAGAAAACCTTGAAAGCAGCTCAGGAGAAGAGATATGTAACCTACAATGGTAGAAACATTAGATTGGCAACAGACCTATCCACAGAGACCTGGCAGGCCAGAAAGGACTGGCATGATATCTTCAGAGCACTAAACGAGAAAATTATGCAGCCAAGAATACTATATCCAGCTAGGCTGTCATTGAAAATTGAGGAGAGATAAAAAGCTTCCAGGACAAACAAAAACTAAAGGAATTTGCAAACACAAAACCGGCCCTCCAAGAAATATTGAAAGGGGTCCTCTAAGCAAAGAGAGAGCCTAAAAGCAGCATAGACCAGAAAGGAACACAGACAATATACAGTCACAGTCACCTTACAGGCAATACAATGGCACTAAATTCATATCTTTCAATAGTTACCCTGAATGTAAATGGGATAATGCCCCAATCAAAAGACACAGGCTATCAGATTGGATTAAAAAACAAGACCCATCGATATGCTGTCGGCAAGAGACTCACTTTAGACCCAAAGACACCCCAGGATTGAAAGTGAGGGGGTGGAAAACCATTTACCATGCTAATGGACACCAAAAGAAAGCTGGGGTGGCAATCCTTATATCAGACAAATTAGATTTTAAAACAAAGACTATAATAAGAGATGAGGAAGGACACTATATCGTACTTAAAGGGTCTATCCAACAAGAAGATCTAACAATTGTAAATATCTATGCCCCTAATGTGGGAGCAGCCAATTATATAAGGCAATTAATAACAAAAGCAAAGAAACACATTGACAACAATACAATAATAGTGGGGGACTTTAACACCCCCCTCACTGAAATGGACAGATCATCTAAGCAAAAGATCAACAAGGAAATAAAGACTTTAAACGACACACTGGACCAAATGGACTTCACAGACATATTCAGAACACTCCATCCCAAAGCAACGGAATACACATTCTTCTCTAGTGCTCATGGAACATTCTCCAGAATAGATCACATCCTAGGTCACAAATCAGGTCTCAACCACTACCAAAAGCTTGGGATTATTCCCTGCATATTTTCAGACAGTGCTTTGAAACTAGGACTCAATCACAAGAGGAAAGTTGGAAAGAACTCAAATACATGGAGGCTAAAGAGCATCCTACTAAAGAATGAATGGGTTAACCAGGAAATTAAAGAAGAATTAAAAAAATTCATGGAAACCAGTGAAAATGAAAACACAACTGTTCAAAATCTTTGGGATATAGCAAAGGTGGTCTGAAGAAGAATATATATAGCAATATAAGCCTTTCTCAAGAAACAAGAAAGGTCTCAAATACACAACCTAACTCTACACCTAAAGAAGCTGGAGAAAGAACAGCAAATAAAACCTAAACCCAGCAGGAGAAGAGAAATAATAAAGATCAGAGCAGAAATCAATGAAATAGAAACCAAAAGAACAGTAGAATAGATCAACGAAACTAGGAGCTGGTTCTTTGAAAGAATTAACAAGATTGATAAACCCCTGTCGAGACTTATCAAAAAGAAAAGAGAAATGACCCAAATCAACAAAATCATGAATGAAAGAGAGAGATCACAACCAACACCAAAGACATACAAACAATTATAAGACATATTATGAGCAATCCTATGCCAGCAAATTAGATAACCTGGAAGAAATGGATGCATTCCTAGAGATGTATCAACTACCAAAATTGAACCAGGAAGAAATAAAAAACCTAAACAGACCTATAACCACTAAGGATATTGAAGCAGTCATCAAAAATCTCCCAACAAACAAAAGCCCAGGGCCAGATGGCTTCCCAGGGGAATTCTACCAAACATTTCAAGAAGAATTAATACATATTCTCCTGAAACTCTTCCAAAAAATAGAAATGGAAGGAAAACTTCCAAACTCATTTTATGAGACCACCATTACCTTGATCCCAAAACCAGACAAAGACCCCATCAAAAAGGAAAATTACAGACCAATATCCTTGATGAACATGGATGCAAAAATTCTCACCAAAATACTAGCCAATAGGATCCAACAGTACATTAAAAGGATTATTCACCATGACCAAGTGGGATTTATCCCTGGGCTGCAAGGTTGGCTCAGCATCCGCAAATCAGTCAACGTGATACAATATATTAACAAAAGAAAGCACAAGAATCATATGATCCTCTCAATAGATGCAGAAAAAGCATTTGACAAAGTACAGCATCCTTTCTTGATCAAAACTCTTCAGAGTATAGGCATAGAGGGTACCTACCTCAATACCATAAAAGCCATCTATGAAAAACCTACAGTGAATATCATTCTCAATGGGGAAAAGCTGAGAGCTTTCTCCCTAAGGTCAGGAACACGACAGGGATGTCCACTATCACCACTGCTATTCAACATAGTACTAGAAGTCCTAGCCACAGCAATCAGACAACAAAAAGAAATCAAAGGCATCCAAATAGGCAAATAGGAAGTCAAACTGTCACTCTTTGCAGATGATATGATACTGTATGTGGAAAACCCAAAAGACTCCACCCCAAAACTGCTAGAACTCATACAGGAATTCAGTAAAGTGGCAGGATATTAAATCAATGCACAGAAATCAGTGGCATTCCTATACACCAACAACAAGACAGAGGAGTGACAAATGAAGGAGTTTATCCCATTTACAATTGCACTCAAAACCATAAGATACCTAGGAATAAACCTAACCAAAGAGGCAAAGGATCTGTACTCAGAAAACTATAAAATTCTCATGAAAGAAATTGAGGAAGACACAAAGAAATGGAAAAACGTTCCACGCTCATGGATTGGAAGAACAAACATTGTGAAGATGTCAATGCTACCTAGAGCAATCTACACATTCAATGCAATCCCCATCAAAATACCATGCACTTTTTTCAAAGAAATGGAAGAAATAATCCTAAAATTTGTATGGAACCAGAAGAGACCCCAAATAGCCAGAGGAATGTTGAAAAAGAAAAGCAAAGCTGTCGGCATCACAATTCCGGACTTCCAGCTCTATTACAAAGCTGTCATCATCAAGACAGTGTGGTACTGGCACAAAAACAGACACATAGATCAATGGAACAGAATCGAGAGCCCAGAAATGGACCCTCGACTCTATGGTCAACTAATCTTTGACAAAGCAGGAAAGAATGTGCAGTGGAAAAAAGACAGTCTCTTCAACAAATGGTGTTGAGAAAATTGGACAGCCACATGCAGAAGAATGAAACTGGACCATTTCCTTACACCACACACAAAAATAGACTCCAAATGGTTGAAAGACCTAAACATGAGACAGGAGTCCATCAAAATCCTAAAGGAGAACACAGGCAGCAATCTCTTCGACCTCAGCCACAGCAACTTCTTTCTAGAAATATCGCCAAAGACAAGGGAAGCAAGGGCAAAAATGAACTATTGGGATTTCATCAAGATAAAAAGCTTTTGCACAGCAAAAGAAACAGTCCACAAAACCAAAAGACAACCGACAGAATGGGAGAAAATATTTGCAAATGACATATCAGATAAAGGGCTAGTATCCAAAATCTATAAAGAACTTATCAAACTCAACACCCAAAGAACAAATAATCCAATCAAGAAATGGGCAGAAGACATGAACAGACATTTTTCCAAAGAAGACATCCATATGGCCAACAGACACGTGAAAAAGTGCTCAGCATTGCTTGGCATCAATCAGGGAAATATAAATCAAAACCTCAATGAGATACCACCTCACACCCGTCAGAATGGCTAAAATTAACAAGTCAGGAAACGACAGATGTTGGCGGGGATGCGGAGAAAGGGGAACCCTCCTACACTGTTGTTGGGAATGCAAGCTGGTGAAACCACTCTGGAAAACATTATGGAAGTTCCTCAAACAGTTGAAAATAGAGCTACCATATGATCCAGCAATTGCACTACTGGGTATTTACCACAAAGATACAGATATAGGGATTCGAAGGGGTACATGCACCCCAATGTTTATAGCAGCAATGTCCACATTAGCCAAACTGTGGAAAGAGCCACGATGTCCTTTGACAGATGAATGGATAAAGAAGATGTGGTATATATACACAATGGAATATTATGCAGCCATCAAAAGGAATGAGATCTCGCCATTTGCAATGACATGGATGGAACTGGAGGGTATTATGCTGAGTGAAATAAGTCAATCAGAGAAAGACATGTATCATATGACCTCATTGTTATGAGAAATTCTTAATCTCAGGAAACAAACTGATGGTTGCTGGAGTGGTGGGGGTGGGAAGGATGGGTGGCTGGGTGATAGACACTGGGGAGGGTATGTGCTATGGCGAGTGCTGTGAATTGTGCAAGACTGTTGAATCACAGATCTGTACCTCTGAAACAAATAATGCAATATATGTTAAGAAAAAAAAAGAAGATAGCAGGAGGGGAAGAATGAAGGGAGGGACATCAGAGGGGGAGACCAACCATGAGAGATGATGGACTCTGAAAAACAAACTGAGGGTTCTAGAGGGGAGCGGGGTGGGGGGATGGGTTAGCTTGTTGATGGGTATTAAAGAGGGCACGTTCTGTGTGGAGCACTGGGTGTTATGCATAAACAATGAATCATGGAACACTACATCCAAAACTAATGATGTAATGTATGGTGATTAACATAACAATAAAAAATTAAAAAAAATAATTGAAAATATAACCTGGGTGAACTATCACTGAACTGAAAAAAATGAAATAAAACTACTTACTGTTGAATAAACCTTTGGCAAATTTTGAAAATGGTGATATAATTTAGATTTTCATATATTTTTATAAACATTTTGATGTGTTGTTTGATAGAGGTATTGCTCTTAGTCTTCTTTAAAAGTCTTATGAAATTATATAAAACATGATTTGAGTACATTGTCGTCTTTTAACACATAATTTAGTTTTAAAAAAAATGGGTGCTATGGTCTAAATGTTTGTGTTACCCCAACGTGGATATGATCAAAACCTAATGCCCAATATGATAGTATTAAGAGGTGGGGCCTATAGGAAGGTGATTAGGTCATTAGGGTGAGGCCTTATGAAGGAGATTGGCATAAGAGAGCTCTCTCACCCTTTTAATAATCAACACAAAATCACAGCTTGCAACCCTAAGAATTCTTTCACCAGAACCCCACCGTACTGATACTCTGATCTTGGATTTCCAGCCTCCAGAACTATAAGAAATAAATTTCTGTTGTTTATAAGCTACCCACTCTTTGTTATTTTGTTATAACAGCCCAAGTGGGTAAAATGATGGACCAGACATACACCAGGGGCGCCTGGGTGGCTCAGTTGGTTAAGCACCCGACTCTTGATTTTTGACCCAGGTCATGATCTCAGGGTCATGAGATTAAGCCCCATGCTGGGCTCCCCGCTGGTTGTGGAGCCTGCTTAAGATGCTCTCTCCCTCTTCCTCTTCCCCTCCCCCCTACCACTCATATATGTGTACTTTCTCTTTTAAAAATAAATAAATTAACTAAAATAAATTAAGAAGTTTCATGTAATTGAAAACTGACAAGTTGACTAAGGAAAATGAATTTTAACTTCATAAAATATTTAAATGTTCTACATTATGCACATCTAAAATAGTTACATAGTTTTTAATGCTTTAAACACATTTGATATATGTCTCAAATTACTTTATTACTCAAATTCTTAACAAAATATATGATTTTTAAATCCATATATTTGTAGAGTTAATCTAGTTTAAACTTATACTTGTAGACCATCTGTTGAATATTCTGTTTTTTCAAAGATCCATGGCCATGTCTTAAGCTGGTCAGTTTATGACTGTCAGATCGTTTAGGTTTCCATGAAGGCATGGATTTACAGTATGCTTTTTCAGATTTCATAGGAGAGTTCACATATGATTGTATGCAAAATTTAAGCTATTATCTTAAAAATACTTGGTTAATTTCCATTGGATACTTCTTATTATCATGAATACTTTTTAAAAATCTTGTTGCTTTTTACCTGTCTACATAGTACTACATTTCTTTGTATTTTTTAATGAGTAAATGGCTGTTTGGAATTTTGCTTTTTTTGGTTTTGTTTTACAAGAAAGAGTACAAAGGCAGAGAGAGTGTAAGCTTATTTTAGTACACAAAATTAAGAAGCAAATTTGTATGTAAATGCTCAGGACATTTTATGTATTATAGTGCTTGATACTATGCATATAATCAAGGTTCCCTCTGGCTGGGGGGGAACATCATTCAGATTTTAATGTTTCCTTTTTTTTTTGTTTTTGTTTTTTTGCTAAAATATGAATACTAATCAGTGCCAGGAAATGGAAAATATAAAATATGTAATACATTGTATTATTATTTTAATATATTTTAAGTAGTAAAAAATTAAGGTAAAAATGTTTGAGAAATTATCAGCAGAGGAGAAAGTTTACTCAGCTATAACTCAAGTTTAATTAAAGCCATGATTGATGACAAATGCCATCTTGCAATGTGACCTCTGGCAAGATCTACAGCTGTTAAATCAATTGAGAAGATGGTCTCCACTGTTTCAAAGTAAAGCACAAAGGAGATAAATCATATTTAGAATTATTAATAACGTGAACATTGCATTAATGATTGGAAAATCTGAGGACAGGCAAAAATGTAGTTCTAAAAAATGAAGTAAAGGAACTTTTGGGATGCCTTATTTGGGAAGCCATAATTTCCAGATTATTAACCTAATCATTTAAAAAGAACTTTTCAGTGCATTAATCCCATTTAATTTAAGATGGAAGCACTGAATAGAGATGAATCCCTACTAGCTGCACAATGTGAATCAGATACAGGCAGGTCTAGAGATTAAAACAAACAAACAAACAAAACATGTAATAGTAAGCAGAATTTCAAAAGACATCATTAACCAATAAAGACCTAGGTAGGAAGGTGTTTGTACTGGAGAACTTCCTTACCCACCAAGTGTGGCTCTACCAATACTCACATTTGATTAAGTATTTAAAAGAAACAAGTGATCAGATGAAAATCACAAGGAAAAAAAAAAACACAAGAAGATGTTCACAGTGTTTTGACATTGTTGATGAAGACTACAGGGCACGTGTGGAATTTTTTCTTTTGGGGGAGAAATTTATTTTTTTTAAGATTTTATTTATTTATTTGACAGGGAGAGCAAGAGAGTACAAGCAGAGGGAGCAGCAGAGGGAAGGGGAGAAGCAGACTTCTCACTGAGCAGGGAGCTGAATGTGGGGGGCTCAATCCCAGGACCCTAGGATCATGACCTGAGCCAAAGGTAGACACTTAACCAACGGAGCTACCCAGGTGCCCCTTTTTGGAGGAATTTAAACAAAGGTCCCCTAGGAAAGCCAGAAAGTCAAACCACTTCTAGAACTCCCTGATCTGAATAATCCATTAATACATTAAAAAAAAAGGAAAAGAACACTAATGCCAAGAAGAAAAATAAAAGACAACTAAAGACAGTGAAAAATAAGTGTTTTTAATAAAAGTTAAAAGGACATGAATTATATAGTTTGAAGAAGAAACATTTTTAGGATCCATCTTTAACTATAGGAAATACTGTTATTTAGACATCACTATGTATTCTCAAGAAGCAGAGCAAAAGGCAACAAGCTTAAACAGCATTGAGTGGGATTTATGTTATAAAAAAAAAAAAAAAAAAAGATGAGATTTCCTGCACTAGAGGTTGTTAAATCCAGAAATAAGGGGACAGAAGGAAGCTGTACTTTCTTTTGAAGGGGTAGTGAATTAAGGTAGCTCTTCATCTGTCAGAAAAGTTTAAGGCAGGGTGAATGGATTAGGTGACCTTTCAAAATTACTTCCATCCCAGGATTTATGATGTCAATATAAACCAGCAGCCCCGAATGGAAACCTGGGCAGGAAGCATTGACTCTTTCACTTGTTTCTGCTATTCCTTGAACACAGGCATAGTCAGGTAACTTTCTAGAAAAACTTATAGTCAACAGGGCAAGCTTTGGGGTCAAACAGCTTGGGTTCCAAGACTCTTGAGTTTCAGCTTCTTCAGCCATAAAAGGTGAGTAACAGTTTACTTGTATCATTGGAATGTTGAGATTAAGTAAGATGTTATATATTAAGCAGATAGTATGAAGCAGGTACAATAAAAGCCTTCTCATTAAACTCTATTCTGCCACTACATCAACCATTATGGTATTAAATGATACTACTCTAGTGATAGCTTCATCTTTCTTCTTGTCTACTACCCCTTCTATTTTCTGTTTCTCCAACTTCTACTCTCAATAGAAGGTCTTAGATCTATCAAAAAACAAAAACAAAAACTTTTAACCCTGAAATTTCATCACTAGATAAAGAAAACACAGACTCTGCTGACACAGAAGGGGTAGATGAAGTGGCCAACTAGAAAAATCATTGAAACATTTTAAAATGTATCAAATATCAGTAAATTTTGAATGAAATTTTATGCATTTAGTAAGATTTTTGTAAAAATATTTAATGACATGGTGAACTGCTGTAATGTAAGCAGATAAAATTTGGTAAAAAACACATACATCCAAATACAATAGATTTTAGAAGATAAAGTACTCCAAAGTATTATAGTATGTAATTTTACATGCCTCTTTTTTTTATATGGCAGCAATTTGAATTTTCTCCTAAAGTTTATTTTTCCTACACAGCAAAGTTTATTAATAAAAGTAATAGTTTCTATCCCTCTTCTTGTCTTTATAGTTTTCTCAAAAAGTTATCAGCTATTATTCTTCTGATTGTTCTTTTAAGAAGAAACTGGCCCTTGCATTTCATTTTTGACATGTTCTTTACATATGTCTTATAAGTATACATATTTAATAAATTTTTAAATGTTGACAAAGATATCTATGTATACATATACAACTATCACCTGCAGACCCTATGACAAGATGTTAGTGGTGAAACGACCATAAATCTGATCTTGATTCTCCTTTATCAGACTTTTATTATAGCTCAGTTTGAAAAACAAATCTTCATTTTCTTCATTTTTGTTTTGCATAAAATCTAGAATTCATTCAGAGTTTTGCTAATCAGTGGTATTTTACCAAAAAGGTCAATAACTACACAGATATAGATACAAAACCATATATGAAAATTCTACGTATAACGTTCTTTTTAAACTACATAGATATTTTTGGCAGTTATTCTGAATAAATTCATTCATTTCTTATTTACATGTACATTTCTCCTCAAGTCGATTTTTTTTTTATTTTTTTTCTCAGTACATCATCTTATTAAGAACATTTTCTGTTCTGTGTTCACTGGCTATTTTAAAAAGTGAGTCATGGAAGTTTCTCTACCCTCATTTTCCACTGATAATGCCTCATTCCCAGATATTTCAGAAAATACCATATTGATAAAATATGAGTGATACTAAAAAAAGAAAGAAAGCAGCTAGCAATAACAAGGGTCTCTTTTTTCTTTCTTTTACCTTGAATATGATATTTAAAACGTTTATTCACTGCTTCCCCATTCCAGGCATCATGTTGAGGAAGCAAAGCCAATTATAACATCTGTATTTCCACATAACACGGCACTTTTTTTTAAAGTATTTCCATATTTTATTATAGGTAATTATATTTCTTCCAGCTAGACTCTAAGGTACTAGAGGGCAAAAGCTTTATCTTTTTACTTCTAGTGATTGACAAACAGTCAGCTTTTATGGGAGACTGTCAAAAAATGGACAGTGAACTAAATGAGTCTGTCTTCTAAGAAAATTGTTCTCTATTCTCACAATAGACATGAAATGCCTTGGACAAGAATGTTGAATTTCCTATTCCCTACAGGAGTACTAGACCTCATTTCCTTTTAGTCCTTGCCTCTAACCTTAAAATTTTAGGTAAACATCAATGAGAGGAGCACAGTTGCTACGTATTTAAATTCAATGTATAAGTTAATTTTATCTTTTTGGTATAAAGCAATTTTGGAACAATCATTACATCATTTAAGTTGTCCCCAAGTTACTTTGCACTTTCTGGGTTTTTGTTTGTTGTTATTTTTTATTAAAAAAACTCTTAAGTGAATACTGGTCAACCGTGTACCCACATCTCTATCGGTTGTGAATTTGTGAGACCATGTCCTTTAAGCAAAACAGAGACACTTCATCAAATAATGTGTGCATTGTCTCTTTTCTTGTTAATAAGTTGCCCCAGATAATCATATGATTATTGCTGTTTTCACAGTGAGACCTGACATAGTGGAGGAAGCCACATGAATACCACTAACTGATTAAAAAAAAAAAAAACTGATAAAAAAACAAAACAATTCTGTCAGTCACCCTAAGAAATGTCGCCCCCAGGAAAAGAAAACTGAGCATGTAGCGCATACTGCATATATCTGCTTACATCCCTTGGGCCAAAAAAAAAGTCTTATTTATGTCTTTTACGGCTCTGGCTTACTGATCTTCTCTGGACCTCTTGACTGTCAATATTTTTGTTTGGGGGGAATACTTTTTTCTTTCCAAGCTGAAAGAAAAATACAAGCTTGTTTTCTCCTTCCCTCCAGGATATAAAAGAAGAAAAACTGCAGTTAAAAAGAAACTCTTTTAAAAAGCAACTGCCTTAAAAATAGGAAGCAGACACATGGCATGGGAAGAATTCAAATGTTTGCTTATTTCATGAAATAATAAATGACTGCCTTCACCAAAGTACTCTTTCTGTACTTATCATAAAGATGAATCCTCCCAATTAAAAAGGTAAAGAAAACCCCAAGATCTTAATAGACTGTATTAAATAGAACCATCTCATATCTTCATAAGGACTTAAGTCTGATTTTCAGAAAGAGACAAGTTAACTTTGAGGAGGACTGCCCTAAGGAAGCCTGTTGATTGGCTAGGTATTATCTTTCTTCTCTCCTCTCCAACTCAAACCAATTAAGGCTCTGGAATTGCCAGTATGACATCTTCAGCAATTGTAATGCATCACTGTATTGTGAATTCATAGATTCCACGTACCAATTTACTTCTAGTTCACACACACACACACACACACACACACACACACACACACATATTATTTTAAAATCTCTATCTAGTCTACATTAATATCTTATTTATGTTCTGATTGTATTTTTTATAATGTATAACAGATTCTATATAATCAAGAGAATTGTGCCTCTTTATTCTGCTGCCTAGAGTAAAACTAGCTACATCATAAATATATAATTTCTGATCATGTTTTTACTTGATTCCAAAGACCTGCAAGTTAGGGGAAAAAAACCCAAATAAATACACATGAATTTGCCATGCAAAATAATCGGTGAATCCACACTTTCATTGCTTAAAACTGGCATGTTCTGCTAATCAAACAGAATTACGTGTGTTAGGCATTCATATACAATGTACTTTAGACACCACCAGATTCAAAATGTCTTTTTTTCCCACTAGTCTCAAAATGCCATAAAGCTAGAGAGAAGTTCTGTGATTTAAAACAGAAAACCTTTTTGTGTGTCCCCTTTCCTTCAATCCTGAGCATCATGTAGACGCTTACACATTTCTCACAATTCCTAAAATGCAGATAAAGCTGGTACATTTGAGTACATTTCCATCTTATGTGTACTACTCTGAATTAAGAACAAATTACATAATCAAAATAAAAAAACCTGCTACACCAGCAAAGAATTTTAAAATCTCCACTTTTTATTAATCCTATAACATACTTGCTAACAAAGGAGTCCAAATGCTCATGATAGAGAATATGTGTGAATAAGAACACAAAGAGAATACAGTAGCATTTTTACTCAATTTAAAGCAAACACAAATATCCTAGGCTCTCCACATCTATTCAAATATTGATTTGGAAATTTTAAGAATAAGTTCAAATCACAGAGGAACAATTACAGCTGAATAAAGTGAGCTATAGCTGGAGCTCTGTACCTGCTGAAATTATTGTTAGGGTTTAATGGCCTGGCAAGATGAATAGTTTTCTTGGTAAAAACTGAACATTTTGGTCAGGGGTTTAATGAGCTCAATGAGATTTTTTACATGCCCAAAAAAGCACATAGAACATCTGGCGCTGGTTGTTACAATGATAATTCAAGGGTTGTTCTGAATGTTATGTAAAAAAGCCAGCAACCTAATAACATCAACTTAAGCAGATAATTATAGAGGTATTAGAGGTGTGAAGAAAAATTTGTCCCCAATTTAGAGTTCAGATAATACTCATACTGTCATTTCTTGAAAAACATAGGCTATTTTCCCCTAAATTCTCCAGTTCAGAAGCTCTCTTATGAAGACAAAAGGGGAAAAAAAAGTAGACAAAGCAATCTGACATTTCTTAGACTCTAGTAGCTTACATTTTTAAACAGAGAGGTCACTGAAATAATTGTTTATTTTAAAAAATATCATTAAGCATGGAATTATGAAATATACAATAAAGGTGAAAATTAGTAAATTACTAATTTACTAATAAATTAGTAACCATTTACTGAAAACTAGAAAACACATTTTTAGCACAATTGTAAAATATATTTAGAGAAACAGTATATATATATATTTTTTTTTTTTTAAGATTTTATTTATTTATTTGAGAGAGAGTGAATGAGAGAGAGCATGAGAGGGAAGAGGGTCAGAGGGAGAAGCAGACTCCCCCAACTGAGCAGGGAGCCTGATGTGGGACTCGATCCTGGGACTCTAGGATCATGACCTGAGCCGAAGGCAGTCGCTTAACCAACTGAGCCACCCAGGCGCCCCAAAACAGTATATATTTAGAATACTCAGAAAATTGAATAAGATAAGGAAAAATAATGTTTTCTCTTGCCATGAGTGCTACCATTTTTGCTTCTGAGTTGGCTGTGGGGTTTACATCTCATTAAGCGACCCACACAGAATCATTAGGGCTGGAGGGCTAATAGATGCTTCTCCGTCTCACAATGCCTATTAAAGCAGTAGACACATCTTTAATGTGGTGTAACTTCTAATTAATTTTTAAGGTCAGCCTGTCACACTGAAGTCAACAGTGGTATTATCAAGACTACTGGCTTGTGAGTGTATATCCGGTAGAACTGTGTTCTGTGTCTCAAGCTTGGGAATAGGTTACGAAGGCCATGCTCTACTTGCCTTCATTCTTTCAGAAAAATCATTTGGAAATAGTTTACAATAATATATCATATACAGCACTAATATATATCAGTGTAATGAATTTTACTATCAAGTGCCTCTATTTTTATAGCCTAGAAGATTTAACAGCAATTCAGAAATACTGATTTTGTGTAGCAAATTATTTCTTTAATTTAAAAATAGGTAGAAGAAAAATGACTACTGTATTAGAAAACTTTCTTCATAGAATGTTTGGTGTTTGTTTTATAGTTAATAAGATGTATTAACGTGTCTTTAAAAAATAAAAGTATGTAATCAAAAAAGGCAAAATAATGAGGCCAGTATCTCATAAGTACATTTGGCTATTCAAGTTGAGTAACTTAGACACATTTAATTGCCAATCTGTGCAAATAAAATGTCAAAATAACTGTCTCATTTCTTTAAAAATAATTACTGCAAGAGGATATTTAGAAATCAATCACAAAGAATGCACTATGTAAACTATAAAATAGTGAACAATATCTATGTCACAAGATGACTTCAAAAAGTTTGTGGTTGTGACCACCTGCACAAAAAGCAATACGAAACCAAAATTTATAATGAAATTCTAAAATGCAATTGGAAACTTTATGGTGAACAATTACTTACATTATATTATTTACTGCAAAATACTAAAATCTTCTCATTAAAACATGTCTTCTGCTAAAGGACAACACATCTGTGATAATTAACCACAACCAGGGCATTACCTTATAGATATACATATTTTTTCCCTGCAGTGATAGTCAAACTGATTAACAAAATAGCTTTTACACATTTGTATTCATCACTTATATACTAATTTCTTCCTGTAAAAGTTAAGATTCTCCTTATGGAAGTTTATCTTTCTTCGATTCTTTGGGGTTCTCACTATGTTGTTCTCACTATGTCTCAGCTAATTCAAATTGTTTTGCATAGATAATGTCAAAAATTAAAGTGATCAAAATTCTGTAGAAATCTTGGAAGATTTAATTTTTGTCCTAAATTTGCAAAAGGTGAAAGTGGTACACAGTAGTATTATTAATTGTATGTTCTTTGCTAATACACATTTGTAAATCTCAGATTGTATCATGAGGATTTAAATAGATTATTTTAACACATCCCTAAATCATTTATCAACCCTTACAACTAAATAATATTTATGTGGAAAGGGAAATATTGTCTACACAGCCAGCATGAATGGCAAAATTAAGGAGGATATTATGATAAATGGGAAACTAAATAGTCCAGATAGATATATCTACTCAATGTAAACAAATCCACTTTGTATTTCACAAATAAAAAATAACCAATTCTTCTACTCAATGTGTGAAAATAACTTCACGTTTATTTTTTTAAAAGATTTTATTTATTTATTTGATAGAGAGAGAGAGATCACAAGTAGGCAGACAGGCAGGCAGGCAGGCAGGCAGAGGGAGAGGGAGAAGCAGCCTCCCTGCTGAGCACAGAGCCCGATGCGGGGCTCGATCCCAGGATGCTGGGATCATGACCTGAGCCGAAGGCAGATGCTTAACTGACTGAGCCACCCAGGCGCCCCTAAAAATAACTCCATGTTTTAAAGGGGTCTGCTCTTAGGTCAAAAATGTAATTTATATGCAAAACAGTGACTAAAATATTTTGAATTTTTCAGCTTTCTAGGCTTTGAATAAATGGTGACTTAAAATACAACACAAACCAAAACCCACTTTAATTTAAATACTGAGAATGTCTGGTTCATGATGAGTATAAGTTACAGGCACCCCTCAAATCCAGGAAAAAAACAAACAAACTATACTTATAGTAATTCTATGGTTTGTCTGCAAAACAGGAAGTATCCTCAGTGAACTAGAAACTATGAAGAACCCCTGAAAGATCAAGAGCAGACAGAATTGGATTATAAAAGGAAAACTCAGTTCAAACATAAGCAAGAGAACACTTCTGAAATAAGGCAGAGATTGCAAAGGAAATGCTCTCTACGTTGATTCAATTAGCCCAAACCTAACATCTTTACAATTAATATATAAATGTTTATGTGCATGTATGTATGTGTGTGTGTGTGTGTGTGTGTGTGTATTTATATATACCTTGATCATCAAACATCCTTCATGGGTAAGAGCAGGGAAAAGGGAGAAGAAAGTGGAAGTAAAATGATGCTTTATAAGAGCAACTCAAGATCTTAACTGACACTAGCCAGTGACTGAAAAATTAAATATTCAAATTATTGAATATTCCCTGTTGAAAATATTGAAAAATGCAGTATTTAAAATGTGTTAAAATAAAATGATGACAATCCATTTTCTGTAAAGTTGGAGTAGTGGTCTAGTGGTTTAGAATAATCATTCCTTAAAAACAAACAGAATATCCTTATATACATATCTAAGTGTGTATGTGTGTACATACACACACACATATATGTGTGTGCACATACCTATCGGTATATATGTGAAGGCAATGAATATCTTGAAAGGAAGTAAGAAATTGTCAGGCAAAGATCTCAGAGAGGTACTCAGGATTTGTACTCAGGATTTGGCACTGCTTTCCCTGAGCAGATATTTGGATTTGCATAGCAGGTAACTGGTAGGTTAATAAGCTAAAAATAATTTTGAAATGAATACATGATATTAAGTAGAGGGAGAGAACTGGACAAAGTCTTATTCATTCCATAGACTTTGGCTGAGAGGCATAAGTGCTAAATCTTAGGAGTAAGGTTAAAGAAGAATGAAAGCATTCTTCCCAAAGATAAAAATGCACCATCAATATACTTCAGTCTTTTATTGGATTTAAGTGATCTAGTATTTCTGGTATCCAATCTCAGTAATATTCAAAGGAAGATAATTGAGAATCTCAAAAAACCTTTACATGTTTTATTTAAAATTTCCAACACATAAGGAAATTAAACTATGTGATTGTAAATCATGAAAAAAATGAGAACATATAAGCATATGGATATAAATAAGGAATATTTCAGGCATAAACTTTAAAATAACTATACTACATATATTTATGTAAATTAAAAGATTACATTTAGTAGTAAAACATTACGTTAAGAATTTGTCAGAGTACTATAAAATAAGAAAAAAAATGAATATTTGATAACCTAAAACATAGTAACTGAAATTAATAATGCAGAATTGTTTATAGAAGACTAGATATAGCTGAAAAGAGAATTAGAATTAAAAAATAAATCAGGAAAAAATAATACTCAGAATGAGACACAGAAGCCAATAGAATGGAAAATAAAATAAATAGGATATGGTGAGAAATGTAACAAATGTGTAAATAGCATCCCAGGAGATAAGCAAGAGAATGAGGGAAAAGCAATGCTTGAGATAATAGCAGGGAAAGTGGCAAAACTGATGGAAGACATCAACCAGACAGTTCTGAAAATCATGTGAAGGGACCATATAAATAAAACCATACTGAGGCACTTCTAAAACAACTGAAAACCCAAGACAAAAACAATACCATAAAAGTCGGGGAGAAAATTAAAAAAAGAGAAAGGTGGAGGCTTAGGAATATGGTGGAGTAGGAGGACTCTATGTTCACCTCATCCCATGCCTACAACTAGATATCACATCCCAGTAAATAAACTGAACAGTGATCCAAAGACTAGCAGAGAAAACACAACTAAATGTAGAAAAGAAGCCCCACTAGAGAGGTTAGGAAGGGCAGAAAGGGTGGCCAGGAGCTGTCTGCAGGAGGGAGACAGCTGTGGTCAAGGAGAGGGGAAAGCACCAGAGAGCCTACATAGGGAAAATGGATCCCCCTAACATCTGGCCTTGAAAACCAGATGGGCTAAGTTCCATGAATTTAGTACAACCAGCACGACTTGGATCTTGGAATGTGGAGTTTTAAAAATTCAGCTGACTCAGCATTGGGCAAGCAGGGAGAGCAAGTGACACCCAGGTGCCATCCTTAAAGAGACAACAGCTCAGGAAGAGGAAATACAGAAGCAACAGCTTGCACAATGGGAAGGAATTCATTTATACTGATTTCAGAGAATGTTGGGGGATTTCTCTGGGAACAAAGGAACTGGTTGGTGCCCTTTTCCTCTCCTGCCCCCCAGGATAAAACAGCCACCTGCTGGAGGAATCATTGCAAAGACACTTGCTGTCTAACCTACTAGCATTGCACCCCACCCACAAGTTCTCCTGAGGACTTGCCCACCCCAAACCTACTGGTCTCAGCCCTGGGCTCAGTACAAATTTTGTTAACCTCACCCACTCCCCCACCCACATGGCCTACACAAGGACTCCTCAGCCCCTGGCCAATGCTGCTACTGTATGCCCAGCTGCTGCTGCACTTCCAGGGATCTGACCTAGGACTAGGTGCTCAGTGCAAATTTTGCTAACACACTGCCCTGCCCTCAAGCCCTTTTGCAAACATGCTGCCTCAGAGCCAGACTACCTGGGTCTCACACCACAGAGAGCAAGCACACAGCCCATAACAGGCAAAGAGTCAGTGCAGACATCTGGACTTAAAGGAAAAGCAACTCAAACACAATAACAGGACACAAGAAGCACACATAGTAGACCCTCCTTAAGTGCCAGGTTCTAGTGAACAAGGGACACTGCACTGCGAGGCACTACAGGACCTCTTCCTCATAAAGTCACTACTTTGAAGAGCAGAAAACATAGCTGAATTTCCTAACACAGAGAAACAGACACAGAAAGATAAACAAAATGAGGAGACAGAGAAATATGTCCCAAATGAAAGAACAGGACAAAATCACAGCTGAAGATATAAGCATAAAAAATTGAGTAATTATGCCTGATGTAGAACTTAAAGTAATGATCATAAAGATACTCACTGGACTTCAGAAAAGGGTATAGGACATCAGTGAGATCCTTGACAAAGAGATAAAAAATAACATATCAGAGATGAAGAATTCAATAAATAAAATTAAAATTACAACAGATGGAATAAATAGTAGGCTACAGGAATCAGAGGAATGTATCAGTGACCTGGAAGAAAGAGTAATGAAAACCAATCAAGCTGACCAGGTAAGAGTCAAACAAAGATGGCATAATAAGATATACTTAGAGAACTCACTGATTCCATCAAGTATAATAACAGTCTTTTTATGGGGGTCCCAGAAGAAGACAGAAGAAGAGAGAAAAAGGTGGGTAGAAAATATATTTGGAGAAATAATAGCTGAAAACTTCCTGAATCTGGAGAGAGAAACAGAGATCCAGATTCAGGAGTCACAGAGATCCTCCAACCAATTCAACCCAAGGAGGTCCACACCATGACACATAGTAATTAAAATAGCAAAAAATAGTGAGATAAAGAAAGAATTTTAAATGCTGCAAGAAAAAAGAGGACCGTTTAATACAAAGGAAACCCCATAAATTTATCAGCACATTTTTCAGCAGAAACTTCGCATGCTGGAAGGGAGGGGCATGATGTATTCAAAGTGCTGAAAGAGAAAAATCTGCAGCTAAGAATACTTTATCCAACAATGCTATCATTCAGAAAAAGATAAAAAAATTTCTAGACAAATAAAAGTTAAAGAATTCATGACCAGTACACCAGACCTACAAGAAAGATTAAGAGCAACGCTTGTGAGTGGAAGACAAAAACCATACGTAAAAGTAAGAAAAGGGGTGCCTGGGTGGCTCAGTCGTTAAGTGTCTGCTCAGGTTATGATCCCAGGGTCCTGGGATTGAGCCCCACACTGGGCTCCCTGCTCCACAGGAAGCCTGCTTCTCCCTCTCCCACTTCCCCTGCTTGTGTTCCTGCTCTCGCTGTCTCTCTCTCTGTCGAATAAATAAATAAAATCTTTAAAAAAAAAGAAAGAAAACCCACAAACTATGGAAGAGAGAAAGAAAAAAAGGATCAAAGGAAAACTACAAAAATATAACCCAGAAAACAAACATTTGACAAAGTACAATACCCATTTATGATAAAAGCCCTCAAGAAAGTACATTTAGAGAGAACACACCTCTACATAATAAAGGCCATATATGAAAAACCCACAATGAGTATCATACTCAATGGGGAAAAACTGAGAGCTTTCCCCCTAAGGTCAGGAAGAACATAAGGTTGTCCGCTCTCTGCAGCTTCATTCTACATAGTACCGGAAGTCCTAGCCATAGCACTTACACAATAAAAAGACATAAAAGGCATCCAAATTGATAAGGAAGAAGTAAAACTTTCAGTATTTGCAGATGACGTGATACTCTATATAGAAAACCTTAAAGACTCCACCAAAAAACTACTATAATTGATAAAATAGTTCAGTAAAGTCATAAGATACAAAATCAATGTGCAGAAATCTGTTGTATTTCTATACACTAATAATGAAGAAGCAGAAAGAGAAGTTAAGAAAACAGTCCTGTTTACAACTGCACCAAAAATAAAAAGACACCTAGGAATAAATCTTTTTTTTTTTTTAAAGATTTTATTTATTTGAGAGAGCGAGAATGAGAGAGAGAGCACATGAGAGGGGGGAGGGTCAGAGGGCAAAGCAGACTCCCTGCTCTGCAGGGAGCCCGATGTGGGACTCGATCCCGGGACTCCAGGATCATGACCTGAGCCGAAGGCAGTCGCTCCAAAGGCAGTCGCTTAACCAACTGAGCCATCCAGGCGCCCCACCTAGGAATAAATCTAACCAAAGAGGTAAAACGAGGTAAATTATAAAATATACCGATGAAAGAAAATAAAGACCACCAAAGACATGGAAAAACATCCTATGCTCATGAACTGGAAGAAGAAAATTGTTAAAATATCTATATTACCCAAAGCAATCTACATATTTAATGCAATGCCTATCAAAACACCAACAGCATTTTTCACAGATCTAAAATTTCACAATCCTAAAATTTATATGGAACCACGAAGGACCCCAAATAGCCAAAGCAATTTTGAAAAAGAAAAGCAAAACTGGAAATACCACAATTCCAGACCTCAAGTTATATTACAAAGCTGTAGTGATCAAAACAATATGGAACTGGCACAAAAATAGAAACATAGATCCACGGAACAGAATAAAAAAACCCAGAAGTAAACCCACAATTATATGGTTAATTAATTTTCAAAGTAGGAAATAATTTCCAATGAGGAAAGGACAGTCTCTTTAACAAATGGTGTTGGGAAAACTGGGCAGCAACAAGCAAAAGAATAAAACTGGACCACTTTCTTATACCATACCCAACAATAAACTCAAAATGGATTAAAGACCTACATGTTAGATCTGAAACCATACAAATCCTAGAAGAGAGCATAGGCAGTAATGTGTCTGACATCTGCTGTAGCAACATTTTTCTATATATGTTTCCTGAGGCAAGGGAAACAAAAACAAAAATAAACCATTGAGACCACAACAAAATAAAAATCTTTTTCACAGTGAAGGAAACAATCAATAAACTGAAAGACAACCTATGGAATGGGAAAAGATATTTGCGAATGACATATCTGATAAAGGGTTAGTATCCAAAATATACAAAAGAACTTATATAACTAAACATCCGAAAAAGAAATAACCCAATTATAAAATGGGCAGAAGACATGAATAGACATTTCTCCAAAGAAGACATATAGAAGGCCAACAGACACATGAAAAGATGCTCAACATCAGTCCTCTATGGAGATGCAAAACAAAACTACAATGAGATATCACCTCATACTTGTCAGAATGGCTAAAATCCACAACACAAGAAACAAGTGTTGATGAAGATGTGGAGAAAGAACTCTTGTGTCCTTTTGGTGGGAATGTAAACTGGTACAGCCACCATGGAAAACAGTATGGAGTTTCCTCAAAAAGTTAAAAAATATAAATACCCTAGGATTCAGTAATTGTAGTACTGGGTATTTAACCCCAAAATACAAAACACTAGTTCAAAGGGATATATGCACCTTTATGTTTATTACAGCATTATTTAGAACTACCAGACTACAGAAGAAGCTCATGTTTCCATCCACAGATAAATGGATAAAGAAGAATGGTATATATATATATACATATGAAAAAGTTATGAAAAAGGATGAAATCTTGCCACTTGCAATGAGATGGATAGAGCTAGAGTATATAAGGATAAGCAAAGTAGGTCAGTCAGAGAAAGACAAATACCATATGATTTCACTCATATGTGGAATTTAAGAAATGAAACAAATGAAACAAAAAGGAAAAAAAAGAGAGAGAAAGAGTCAAATCAAGAAACAGATAATGATAGAGAACAAGCCGATGATTACCAGAGGGGTGGGGGGTGGGGGATGGGTGAACAAGGTGATGGGGATTAAGGAGTGCAATGAGCACTTGTGATGAGCACTGGGTGATATATGTTATTGTTGAATTGCTACACTGTATATCTGAAACTGTAACACTGTATATTAACTATACCAAAACTAAAATAAAATAAATGTCAGGTCAAAAGAGCAACAATAAGACTGAAGGTTGAATTTTCAACAGAAACAATAGAGGGCAGACGACAAGAGGATAAATGTTATACTTAATATGCCAAAATGAAAACTAATTTCTATTTTGGAATGCTATATCCAAAAAATTTCCAATTTAGAATTTCTCTGCAGCAAAAATGCCATCCAAAAAAGAAGCTGAAAGAAATTTTAGAGGAACAAAAATTGAGATAACCTATCATTAGCATAGCAACACTCACTACAGCATTAAAGAGTTTTTTTCTCAAGCAGAACATAAATGAGCTCAGATAAAGTCTTGCAGATAGAGGAAGAAATAAAGAACAATATAAGAAGGGCATGTATAAGGAAAACTATAAATAAATATTAACTGTCTGAAATAAAAATATTGTAGACTGAACAAGAATGAAAGAGATTGAAAGAATGAAAAGTATATACTGTGAATATATCATTAAAAGAAATTTACTTTTTCTAATATTCACTACATAAATATTAAGTGAATATTAGAAAAAGTAAACATTGTGGTCCAATGAATTACTAGAGAAAAAGGGCAACAAGTTAATGAAAAATAACTGATTCAAATAATCAGAAATCAAAGAAAAGACAAAAAGACAAATCTGTATGTGATAGATGTTAACACCTTTTTTTAGTAATAAGACAACCTGACCAAAAAAAAAGAAAAGCTCATTCGTTTCAAATGCACACAAAATTACCACAATTACCTGTATTCTGAGACATAAAAGATACCCCACCAAATTCCAAAGGCTTGAATCATGAAATAACAGAAAAATTCAGCTATAAATAAATTTAAAAAAAGATTATACTAAATCATTTTATTTTTGGAAACCAAGAAATCATACTTAATTATTCATGCCTCAAAGTAAAAACCCAAATGGAAATGGAAAATAATCAACCAAAAGTAATTGCAATTTCATTAGTATAATTCAAAAAACTAGATAAAAAGGAGAATATTGTAATATATCAAAATAAGAGCTGAAGCTAGAGCTGCAATAAGACAGAAATTTGTTCCTAAATATTTTCAATTAGATGGAAAGTTTCCAATCAATTATAAAATCATCTGTCTCTGAAATAGAAATATGAGAGCAAATATAACTCAAGGAAACTAGGAGACCTAAAATATATAGAGAAGCAAAATTAATATTAAAAAAGAAAACTTAGCACCAACAAAAATTACTTGTCTTTGTATCTTTATAAAAATCAATTAAACTGCTAAGATTTTGGTATGTCTAATTTTTTAAAAAAAATTGCAACATCAATTTCAAAAGGAAACAATAAAAGGAACATCGTTACACAATTTATGAATATTAAAGAGAATCTAAGACATTATTAACAATTTTAAAGTACCAATATATTTGAAACTATTAGATGAAGTGGAAAAAAAAAAAAGCAGAAGAGTTCCATTTGCAAATTGTACAGGAAAGAAAAGAAAATCTAACTAATGTTTTAAAGAGCAAGAGTTTATAATTAAAATCTTACCCACATAGAAACATCTAGGCCAGATAGCTCCAGTAGTACATTGTACCAGATGTTGAAGGAAAAGATGAGACAGATCTGACACAAACTCTCCCAGAGAACCATGAGAGACTATGGACTCCGCAAAACAAACTGAGGGTTCTAGAGGGGAGGGGGTTGGGGGGATGGGTTAGCCCTGTGATGGGAATTAAGGAGAGTATGTACTGCATGGAGCACTGGGTGTTATATGAAAACAATGAATCATGGATCACCACATCAGAAACTAATGATGTATTGTATGGTGACTGACATAACATAATAAAATTAAATTAAATTGAAAAAAGAAAGAAAGAAATGCATATAGGTCTCATTGTGTGATGAGGTACAGCAAAACTTGACAAACACATTAAAAGAAAGAAAAACTATAAAAACTGTTCACCTGTATGTGAGCTCCTAAACCAAATACAAGCATATCAAATCCAACAAGATATAAAACACATATTACATCATGTTGCAATTTGACTGATTCCAAAGTTAGTTTAATTTTCTAAGTTGAGGACAGTTCAAAACAAAACTAGGTAAAAAAGAGGAAACATACATGTCACATTAATAATTTTTAATGAAGACAATTCACTATCTATGATTACATTTTTGTACACTAAATTATGCCACATTTCTTAATTTTAAAAAGAGTATCTACCAAAATTTTTTTAAACATAGAAAATATTAGCTTTAATTTTTAAATGTTGAAATTGTTTCCTCCTTTCTAAAGGATGTCCATCACCCTCACTTGTATTCAATATTAAAATATATATTTTTTATTTTTTTATTTAAATTCCATTTAGTTAACACATAGAATATTATTAATTTCAGGGGTAGAATTTAGTGATTCATCAGTTGCATGTAACACCCAGTGCTAATTACATCAAGTGTCCTCCTTAATGCCCATCACCAGTTACCCATCCCCCCACCCATCTCCCCTCCAGCAGCTCTGTTTGTTTCCTAGAGTTAAGAGTCTCTTATGGTTTGCCGCTCTCTTTTTATCTTATGTTCCCAGCTATCTACAATTAGGCAAGAAAAAGAAGTACACATATAATGCTGGAAAGCAAAAAACAACAACACTAACAACAAAAAAAAATATGGAAAATGTTATTTTCAGATGATGAGATTGTGTTGCAGAGAATAAAAGAGTTTACATATTACCTATAAAAATCAATAAGTGAATTCATCAAGATTCCTAAGTAGAAAAAGTCAATGTATAAAAATTAACTTTATACTACATTTTAGCAGCATCTACATACACATACCTATATATATATATATATATATATATATGTGCAGATATACAGACATATGAAGTCTTACACATACACAGTATATGGACAAAATTTAGATATAAAATATATATATATATATATATACACACACACAGATTATATAACTCTTAAATATACACATATATGCAGTCTTGAGAGAAATTAAGAAATTCTAAAAAAAAAACATCTCTGGATGGCATGCCCATTTTGCAGATAAGAATACTGAGACACCCAGGCAAGGTAAATCATTTTGGCTTACATCGTAATTCAGGCTGCCACCTCTCAACATGGCTGGAAAAGTCCTGTTCAATGACCTGAGTAGTGGATATCAACATGTTCTTTAGATGTATAATAAATTGAAATAAAAGTTTTGCTCTGTATTTGCATTTTTTTCATTTAAAAAAACCTCTTACTGGGAACAAGAATCTTCTAAACCACTGAAAACTACATCTTACTTTCATTTATTTGTTTCTTATCAGTAAAAAAAAATCACTGAATCAAAGCATAAGTAGGTTATATCTGAAAATGATTCCTTTACAATTATGCCTATCCATTGTACACAAATTCTGTTGAAGATTCTGGATTTCTCTACTGATTGTACTTTGAAATTATGACTTGTTGGTTGAAATGTTTGTGGTGATGCACAGGAAAAATGGAGTATAATATATATATATTCAAGCAAACATTAAGTGTTGAGGTTAGAAAAATTGAGGTTAAATATTCAGCATTTCTAGGGAAACGGACTGAATATGGAAAAGAAATGTTCTTTAAAATGAGCAATATGAGTAATTTTGACTCTTATTAGTAAGAATTTCTAAGATCTATTCCTTTTCTTTACTTTTATCTGGACTTTTTCTTTCTTTCTCTCTATTGGACTTGATTTGCCTAACTTAGATTCTATTCCAGTTTCTCCTTAATGTGAGGATTGTTCTAGAAGTTAGCCTTGGCTTATTAGTTTTGAGGTTTGTTGGGCCTACACTGCATCATCTCATTTAGATGTTACTGGGACCTACTGCATTCTTCTATTATTGGAGTGGGCAAAATCTTCCTGCTTTTGCTGTCCTTAAATTCTTTTTCCATCTTTTCCTTTAAGTAACTGCTGGCTGTTTTTAAGTTCTCATCTGTTGATCCATTTATTTCTTGTGCATTTTCATGTTCCATTGTTGATATTACACTGGTCTTGTAGTTGCCAGTATCTTGTCCCTATCTGATCACATACTGAAATTCTTGGAGATTCTTTGTCACCTAGTTGTTTTGTTTCGTAAATTTTGCCTATGCAAATTTGCACTCATTGTTCCTCTGAGGTGTTCAGAAATATTAAAAATCCTGAGCACTACATTCTTCTCAGAATCTCCCCCAAATGAGGAATGTATATTTTTAAAAAGTTAAAACTGCACAATCCAATAAAATAGTCTCTAGCCACTATGACTAATTAGGTTTAAATTTAAATTAAATGAAATTAAATAAGAATTCATCAGTCACACTAGCCATGTTTCACGTGCTCAACAGCCACCTGGAGCTAATAAGTGCCCTAGTGGACATAAAGAACATAGATTATTCCCATCGCCACAAAAAGTTCTATTGGATAGAGATGAATTAGAAAAATGCAGTTTTAAATATTCTTTCTATACATACCATGGTTCTCATTCTAGACATGCAATCCATTTTATTTCACTCATTTGAGATAACTAACAAATTTTATAAACAATGATGCTTTATAGGAAGAGTTTAACTCATATCTTCCTCACAAAATGCTTTGAGGTAGGGATTATCAGTGTTGTTGTTCTCATTATTATTATTATTGTTGTTGTTGTTGTTTTACAAATAAAGATATTGAGGACAAATCCACAAACCTGGGGATAGTAAGCTGGCCTAGATAGTAATTCACACATTTGAAATGATAAGCTCTTTTTGAAAGACTCTGCAGTCTTTCATTCAGTAAAGAAATTCAGCTACCAAAACCTGATGCTTACATTCCAAAATAAAGTTCATTCCTTTGTGTTAATTCTGTTGTCAATTTATCATGTGCAATGACCAATTATAATTTAAAATAATATTCTAATAATATTCTAATGTGCCCTTTGGAAAAGGACTATTCTATGCAGATATTTGGTGGCCTTATTCAGGATAAACATTGCTTTTACCTCCCTCCTTATCCCCCCCCACCACCAGCTTAAAATTTATAACTTAGTTTGCTAATATAAATGTCCCTACAGCAAGAAGCTCCCCTACAGTCTGATAGTTAGGTAAATGGGTGGGGGGGAGTAGTTTAGAAACATGCAAATCAAAGGACTTCATCATGGATGTTGGCAACTCACTTAAAATGCATCAAGTCCCTAAGGTCAATCTTGAAAGAAATGATGATATGTTCAAAGTCAGTGTGACCAAGTCTGAGGTCATATTTTCATAAGGTACTCAATTAAATATTCCAAGGTGTTCTTGTTTAAAGTTCATTTGGGAGAGCTCTTTTTAAAATGTTCAAATATTGGAAGTATTTTTGTCTTCTCCAACTTAGAGAGTTCAAGCCAACACATATTCATTTGTCATTTTTATTTCTGTATTTGATTATATGAAGCCTATAAATTCATTGTGAATAATCATCTCTTATTCATGTATGTATGCACAGATTGTATAATATATTTTATGTATATATTTTCTAGGCCTATGAGTATGATGGTAAAAAACTTCTACCATTATAGATGCAATGCATGTGCATTAATGTATTAGAAATAAAAGTAGTAAGATAGCTCATTCTAGGTCAGAAGTATTTTTTTCAAAAATGTTTTATCAGAATATTAATATTTAAGATAATGCATATCAAAGAAAAACAAAATTTGATGGGGATCTTCAGAAAGATTTATCTTTCTGATTAATCTGTTTTCTTTCAAAGTATTATAGAAGTAAAGATTTAAATCATCTTAATTGAATAACATTTTTTAAATATTTTATTTATTTATTTAACTTATTTATTTGTAAAAGAGAGAGAGCACAAGCAGGGGGACCTGCAGGCAGAGGAAAAAGCAGGGAGTCTGATGCAGGGCTGGATCCCAGGACCCTGGGATCATGACCTGAGCAGAATGCAGACGCTTAGCCCACTGAGCCACCCAGGTATCCCTAACTGAGTAACATTTTATAGCAATATAGCAAGCAAATGTGCTTTTGAATATTTTTCTGGACATTATCATAGGGAAAAATATCTATTTTCTTTTGTCACTTGCTATGAAAATCTCAGTTTAAATATAGTAAGAAACAAAATTACTTTAAAACTGTAATTGGTCATTGCAGATAATATTTTCACTGAATGTGTTTAATAAGTAGAAATATAAGAATTGGAACAATATTTGGGATCTACAAGGAAAGGGATGGTGATCAGTAAAGAATAAATTTATGGAATGAATAACTGAAGGAGCAGTCACTTTGGTAATCAAAAAAATTGTGTAAAAATCTTATATTTTGAGAATCTACAAATAAGTTATTGAATTGGTTTGCTATTATTATTTTTTACAATAGAAGTAAAGTCAGAAAATAATAAAAATGATTAAAAAATAGAGTTTGGTTGCTTTTACATTAGGAAATACAGGGAAGTACTAGATAGTATGCATTAGAGAAATAAATTACAGGATAATATTTTAATGTTTTGACTGCATCTCACTAAGGAAAGTCTAATAAAGTGTGATCATTGCCTAAAAAGAATTGAATAGTTAACATTTACAAAATAGCTACGAAAGCTTGAAAAAATAATAAAATAATTAATGTTTAAAAATTAACTACCAAAACTGGGGTGCCCTGTCTTCACATATTAATTTCTCAGTACTAGGAGGAGTACTCATTTAATTGTCATGGAATGAGCAAGAATCCTTTCTTATTTACCTTTGGATCTTTTCCTTTTGAAAGCTAAAACAGTAACATGCAATTTAAGAAATAAGATAGTGCTCAATAACTTTTAGCTATGCTATTCAAGGTATATAAATGTGGGTTAAAAATATTTTCTTTTTCATCTCCATATATTGTTTTACTTAATGTACAATTCACTAACTTAAAAAAAAAAACCTCTTTAAATGGAGGAAATACAAATGGTAAATTATACAAAATGATTAGTAAACAGTTAATTCTGTTTTTCTCTGACATTTAAAATTAGATTTCCATTATTAAAAATATATTAGTGATTTTTTTTTACATATCGTCAGTTTTTGTTGTATTATTAAAATTTTTGCAGTAAGTCCAGGTGTTAGAAGTAGTATAATGAAAGTGTAAGAATGTGTAATCTCTGCATGATTCAAAAATCTGTTTAAATGAGTTTCAAGTCATCTACAAAATATCAAACAAACAAACAAAATTTTTTTCCCCCTCAAAGTTAGCGTAAAGACATTCTAGACATCTAGGGAGAGCAGGGTCAAAGAACAAAAAGTACTCTTCTACTTCCCCATCAAAACTCTATTTTCTGACCTCTGAGACAGAGTAGGACCTGAAGCATTCTGCAGCTACCCCTGAGTTAGTCCATTGTGCTTTTGGCTTTTCTTTTTTTTTCCAACCTAACTGAATTGATGTTTACTTACAAGCTGGTTTTTTCCTAATATATCTGACTTTTGACTGACAGCAAGTTTATTCAGTATCTGAACTTGAATGGCACTGAACGCTTCAGATACTCTTTTCTCTTGCCAGGTCTCTTCTCGGAAGAAGACAAGAATCTCTGACTGTTGATTCTGAGGGAAGTGCTTTCTATTCACATGTGATTTTTACCAACTGAAACGCATGATAAATGTTGAATAAATAATATCTTCAGATACAATGTGTGCATTTGTTTAATGTATACAACACTCTGAAACCTCTAATATCGTTATGGTTCTTGAGCTTGTTTATGTACAAATGAAGCATACTCGGTCAATCTCGGAAAACTGTTTATTTAACCTCAAAAGCTTGACTGCAGCCAATAAAAGCAAGATAATTCACAATAAATAGTGAATCTCCATTCTGACACTTCTATTCATTCTACAGTATTAAACTTTCCTTTTTCATTCTACTTTTTAAAGTGGAGTTATAGAAAGGTTTGCACAGTTAAAATTCCCCACAGACAATAGCTCTAAAATACAAAAAAAAAAAAAAAAAACCCAGGAAGTTTAAGCATATTTCCCTATAGCACAGGTAAGTCAGCAAGTGGAAGATTAACATTTAATGTGACAGATCCCTATCTGTTCACTGTGCTTTAGAGTAATGGTGCTTTAAGTTGGGATTTTTTTTTTTTCAGTGCATTTTATGCAGCAATATCTCTGGAATTCACATATTTTAACAAGAAGTGAAAACAGTAACCTAGGTTAATATGAATCTTGCTGCCAACTTTATGTAATTCTTAGAGCACACAGCATTGTGAATATTCACAAAGAACATTTTGTATGCAGCATTCAACAAACTTATTGAAGAAGGAATACCTTTCTAAAGGAGAATCAGTGGAGATTACTATTCACCTGAACACTGAAACAGTGGACTAAGGAATGGTATAAAAAGATTTCACATTAGTCCTCATATTTTTTTTTTTTTTTTTTTATGTCTCACTTCTGGGTTTTAATGTCCTTTCTCTTAAGTTTCACCTCCTTGACTAGCAGCTTGGGGATTTTATGAGTAAATGGGTTTCTGAGATGTCATCCTTACATTTTCATTTTTGTGACTGGTAAGTAGTATCTCCTATTTTGAATGAATGATTGGAAAGTATAGTGTGTAAACACTCCTGTTATGGACTGAAATGTGTCCTCCAGAATCCACATGTGGAAGCCCTAACCCCCACAGTAACTACATTTGGACACAGAACCACTAAGGAGACAGCTAAGGTTAAATGAGGTCATAAGGACAGGGTCCCAGTGCATTAGGTCCACATAGAAAGCAGAAGAGACACCAGAAGTGCACTTACACAGAGAGAAGCCCAGGGAGCACACAGCGAGAAGGTGATTACGGGCAAGCCAAAAAGAAAGGCCTCACAAGAAACCCTCCCCGCCAGCTGGACTTCTAGCATACAGAACTGCGCGAAAATAAATTTCTGTTGTTTAAGCCACACATTCTGTGGTATTTTTTTATGGCAGTCCTAGGAGACTAATACAATTCCCAAAGTGAAAGTAAAGTATATATAAACACTTTTGCTTCTCTGAATTTGTTACTAACATTTCCCTTATAATTGCTCAACTTCATTTACTCACTTAGACTAAATGCTAGAGAGCTATGTCCAAACAATAAAGAAATCAAGATGCTTTTTCAAATAAGAAGAGATGAAATTTTATCTTACTAGGTTAGTTTCTTTCATTTCCTAATAATGTCCATCTCAAAAATCTCAGAGGTGGTAAAACGGCTTTTTTCCTACTTACAAAACAGTTGTTACTTACATAGAGATTAGTGCTATTTTAGGACATCTTGAAAAGAAAACAAAAATCCTTTACTCAATAGCTTTTCTATTTCAGTAAAATCTTTCATCAAAATCCATTCTGATAAATATTACATAATTACTTCATTCAGTTTTTGGTAAAGACAGTGAACAATGATTCACTAAATTGCACTAAGTTAATCAGCTCTCTCCAAATGAACATCTCTACAAATGCAAAACACCATAACCCTTCCGATATACTTCTGCTGCATCTGTTAATGGCTAAGGACTTGGAGAGTGAGGAAGAGAATCCAATTCAACTTGAATTATTTCCAAAGTAGTTGTGGTAGTTTTTCTATTGATAATTAAATACTGAGTTTATAAAAAGTTTGATAGTACATTAATTATTTTCCTATGTCTTTTATCTTACTTATTTATAATACTTATTATTTAGAGAATTTATATGTTAGTTATATATTAGTTATTAAAAATTACATAGTCTCTGTCATTCTGGATTTTAAATATAATGAGGAAGACAGACAATTTAATAGAATATAAACATATGACTAGCATAAACTAAGGGAGCAAGTTTCAATGTCAAGATCAGAAATGGGACGAGGGTGTGGCCTCCCTGACATTTAGAGTGAAAACACAAAGTAAGCAAGAGCAGCACACTTGAAGGAGGAGACAAGAAAGCTGAGGGAAATACCGTTTTTGAAAACCCTAACATCGGAAACAGCTGGCCCTGTCTGAGAAACAGAAAGGAGTTCAGGAGAGCAGGACAGCAAAGGACCAAGGGTAGAAAACTTAAGATAAAACCTAAGATATAGTGATGAGAAAGGCCTCGGCATGTGGCTCAGAGTCCTCAAAAAGAGCTCACATATTAAGGAAAGTACAATGAGAGGCAAATTTTTAAAAGCACATCACTGTCAGGGGATGGGGGATGGGGAATCTTTTCTCTCGGGACATGACAGAATGTCAATAAAAGAAAGACAAGTAAAGAATTTGTTAGATCTTCTAAAATTTTTACTAACAATTGATAGACCATTAGACTTCCTATAATTTAGCTTCAGTCGTCTCTCATCAATTGTCCATATGATAAAAAGGAGGAAGAGGAGGGTGAGGAGCAGAAAGCAGGGAAACTAAATGAAGCATGACATTGTTTCTGTAAGGTAACCCATCACAGAGCATTAAAGCCAGAGATGATACCAAACTTTTTATGGATTCCATGTTAGCAAAAACAGCTTCTTGCTCTACAGCTTCCATAGTATAAAGGATCTCTCTAAAATAAATTGCAATTTCCCTAGGAGAGAAAAGGAGTCCTAATGCATGTTCACTGTAACTTAACATAAAGCACACCATCTGGTGCTTGCTTTTTATTTGGCCATGATCTATAATGACATATTATAACAGATTTTATCTTTTAATTACTAAGTAGCAAAAGTGATTCTGCTCTCAAATTCAACAGAGCAAAATAAAACAGTTACAGTAATGGGAAAAGTGTTCCTGAAGAATTGAAAAATTAATTCAGAATTCATAAGTCTGTTTTGTACAATATTACATTACTCATTGGTATATAAATTTATAACAGAGGTTTAGAACATTTCTTACTGCCTGCATTTTCATTTTTTAGTTTGTAGATGTTTTCTTGGTGGCAAAGTCCTTACTATGTGTTAAGGGTAAAACACTAAAATATGTATCTAGCAAAAGAACTAAGAGTTGCTTTATGTCTTTTAATTTATGTAGATGCAATTTCTTAATAAGGCTGCATCTCTGTGTTAAAACATGGACAACAAACTACAATTTAAATGTGTATTTTTCCCTCAGACATACCAAAATGTGAAAGAATGTGAAGAATCAAATTAGAAATGGGTAACAGATGATATCAAGACAGATGATCCAAATGGTCCCTCCTCAGGAACATCTTTAAAAACCCATTTTGATCAACTAAACCTCTCAGAGCCCTGGAGGTTTGCTGTTTTATCAGAAGTAATATATAGATTGGAAATAGATGTTCTTCACATGAAGCTGCACGGCTGGAGGAACAGTCATAGGAACACAGGTCAACATTTTCACTCTTCTAAAAGACATCAGTGACATTGATGGGTACCCTATCTGCTAGAAGTTGTCACTTGCAGGTTCAAGGCAAAGTAATTTTGTCCCCTTAAACATTTAAGTTTAAAAGATTGAAAAAGAAATCATAAACTTATATTGATAAGGAGAAGGGATTTTCAAAAAATTATGTGTTTAATCAAGCTTAATTTGCACTGAATCTACGACACATCATAACAGCAGACTGCAGAATACAATTTAAAATCTTCTAAATATTTTTTACATTAGAGCTGAAAAACGTAAGCACTTTCACCAGACTGTGAATCAGACAGCAAGTTGGGAATAAGGTTTTGCTGCTTGTTCTGTGTTTATGGAGATACACCTTTAATCTAATTTAGCCATAGTCTATCGTACTTTGTTTTCATTTATCTGAATCTATTTGTGATTTTCTTCTTGGTCATAGAACTCACAATACTCATTCTTGGTACCAAAAAAAAGCTTACAATGAAAACAGTATTGTCTATCCTCCTTCAGAGCTAGATGTAATCAAGACACCAACTTCTATTCAAAACAAAGTAAGCAGGTTACCTCAATTGCAAAATAACAAATCATTCTATTCACATTCAGAATATAAGTCTTATGATCATGAACTAGCAAAACACTGTGAATAATTTCCTTTTTTTCTATATTGTGAAATCAGTTACTAAAGTCAAGATGAAGAAGGGCAACCAAAATTGTTTTGACATAAACAATGTCATTAATACATTTTTAAAAATCTGTTGATTCCCCTAATCATATACAAGAGTAATCTATATCTGGGATGGCTGTACTATTTAATTTTCATTTCACAATAAGTAGTCAGTCACCAAATATTCCAATCCCTTAAAAACAGATATTCAATCCTGTGGAAGAGAAGACAAACACTTCAATGTGTATTTTCCACTTGGTATTTTAGAAATACAACTACCCTTTGCAGCTAGGTGTGACCATAGGACTAGGCTCTGAGATATAAGTGGAAATAACGGGAACAACTTCCTAAGAAGGAACTGCCTTTCCCTCCACATGTTTGCCTTTTCCTGCCTCCTAAAAAATGGTAACAGCAAGATCAGCCTCCCTGGAGTCAGATATGGAAGCCACATTTTAAACCTGGCAGAACCACTTTACCAACCCTTGACCACTTAGCCAGTAGCCAGAGGACAAAAATTGTATTTTCCTCAAGCCACGTCATTTGTTATACCAGCTTTTCTGCATTCAAAGAAGAAAAAGAAGAAAGAAGAAAGAAGGAAGAAGAAGAAGAAGAAGAAAGAGAAGAGGAGGAAGAGGAAGAAGAAGAAGAAGAAAGGACAAGCAGAAGGAAAGAGAAAGAATAATTTGAAAAGCCAAATATGTGATTCTTGTAATTTTATAAATTCAGTTTTTTAATAACCGTGGAGAAATTCATTCAGGTTGATTTTAGGATTAACGTCCAGGACTTCTCCAAATTTTCATAGTCCATTTTTTCATTTCTCTATTGCATAAGTTTTGTTTTGTTTTGTTTGAAAATGTCTTTATTTTAGCTTCAGTTTTGAAACTGTTTTAAAATAATTACTTAGGGGCACCTGGGTGGCTCAGTCATTAAGTGTCTGCCTTCAGCTCAGGTCATGATCCCAGGATCCTGGGATCGAGCCCCGCATCGGGCTCCCTGCTCGGCAGGAAGCCTGCTTCTCCCTCTCCCACTCCCCCTGCTTGTGTTCCCTCTCTCGCTGTGTCTCTCTGTCTGTCAAATAAATAAATAAAATCTTTAAAAAAAAAAATCACTTAAAAAAATTGCAAAAACAGTATAAAGAAAGAGCTCCCATGTTCCCTTCATTTAGCTTCCCCTAATGTTAACAACTTATACAATTACTGAAACCGGGAAATTAACATTGATATAATATTAGTTAATAGGCTATGCACCTTATTTGCATTTTTCTATTGTCCTGCTAACGTATTTTTTAATTTTAATTTTAATTTTATTTCCATTGCAAAATTTCTTAAATCAGTCACAAATGTAATGATCTGCTACTCTTTAATGGTAAATAATAGAAATCAATTAATATCTGAATTACAGAGTAATGTGTTAATCTTTTAGGAAGGTGATATTTTCTTGAAGTATATTTGATATTTAATATAAGATCTCGATGCAACAAAAATATTGCATATTGAATTATTCTGAATTTTTAATACATTTTTAACTTTAATCACAGATGAAAGCAAAACATAACATAAATCTAATTGAAAACTATACCTTCCAAAGTATGTATGTCATTAAAGTAAAAATAAGTAGATCAACCATATATGTATGTGTGTATATATATATATATATATACATATATATACTTTATTAGTAGTGGTTATTACTAATGAGTATTAATTATTCCTACCACTAATATTAAAATCAGATTTAAATATCAACTTATATTTTCTATTTGAATATGTGTGTCTTAGGGGTAAGTTATCATCTCAAGAAAATAGCAATTTTAGTAATGTGCCCTTTAAGAGAAAGCATTTTAAGGATTCTAATAATATATATTCAGATAACATTTTCAATACTCACTACATTATCAGACACTTGTGATATTTTTCCTCCTGTTTCAATGGTTATTTTTTCCTTCTCATTACTAATTTTGTGTATTTGTGCTTTCATTCATGTTGGTCTTTATTAAGTTGCCACGTAGTTTATCTTTTTAACTTTTTTTAAATAAGTAATATTTGAGATATGAATATATTAAATGCTTCTATTTTCTATCTCAATTTCTGTTTATATTTATTTCTTAATTTTGCTTTTTTTCATTTACCTTTTTCTTTAGCATTTTGAACTGAGAATGGAATTTATTTTCAAATTTTAAAATTTTTATTGTGATTTCTTATTTTCCTGTCCCATTCTAAGAAATTTCTCTGACTTCTAAAATTTATCTAATAGCATTTGAATTCTGGGTGATGGACATTTAAGGAAGGCACATAATGTAAGGAGGGCTCATGATGATGAGCACTGGGTGTTACATAAAACTGATGAATCACTGAACTCTACATTTGAAACTAATAATACACTATATATTAATTAATTGAATTTAAAGTTAAAAATAATAAATAAATAAATAAATAATAAATTTATTTCTGAGGCTTTTAACCTCCTTGATTATTAATTCTAAAGGAAAGTAGCTTAAGGGTAAGGATACAGATAACATCTATGTACCCTTTACCCAGATTCACCTGTTGTTCACATTTTACCCATTTGCTTGCTTGCTTTATCCTCTCTCTCTCTGTATCTTTTTCTTTCATTCCTATATGTATGTATCAATCATTATTATGTTTCGTGTTTGCATTCAAATCTTTTCTTCCTTGATCAGCTTGCAGTTTTATATTCATTTCTGATCAGATTTTATCAGTTCTTTCATTCCTTTCCTTGGTTCAACCAAGTTTGTTTTATTTCATCCTGTTTTTTTAACATTATATTTTAGATTTTGAATTTCTGATTCAACATGATTTTTCAAATCCACAAATGTTTGTTTTAAGATATGTAGTATGCTTTCAAGTTTCATGTTACGGTTTTTTGTTAGTTTGTTTGCTTTTTTACCTCATCACTGTTTTTTGGAGTTTTTTTGTCAAAATTCTTGCCAGCTGAATGGTATACCATCACATTTTTTAATTTTAATTTTGTCATACTTTTCAAAGAAGAGGAGTGTTTAATTCCCTGCATCTTTGTGGAGAAGGACAGGCAATCTGCTATGCTTTATAAGAATCCTGGTTCAAAAGCACCTACTTCTGTCTCTGTAATCAAGAATCGTTCTTCACTAGATTTTTCTTAAGGGGGAGTGAAGAAATAAGGGATAGGTGGTATGTCTTGATTTTTTTTTAAATCACTCTTGGGGGCACCTGGGTGGCTCAGATGCTTAAGTGTCTGCCTCCAGCTCCAGTCACGATCTCAGGGTCCTTACTGGAATCGAGCCCCACGTTGGCCTCCCAGCTCAGTGGGGAGTCTGCTTCTCCCTCTCCCTCTGCCTCTACCTGCTGCTTCCCCTGCTTGTGCTCACTCTTTCTCTCTCAAATGAATAAATAAAAACTTTTAAAAATATCACTTTTGCCTTGAAATATCCTGAATTTTACCACTTACTCTTTTTCCTTTTACCATGCTGATTCCAAAAAAAAATGTCTTTCTCTTTCTATTCTCTTCCCCGGCCCTCCAACCTTCCCAGTGCATATTCTTAGCATCCAACATGTTCTTATAGATCTTGTCCCTGTAATCTCCATTTTCACATATTAAATGATCTTTCATTTCTGATGACGGTTTGAGATTAATTTTAGACTCTGCTGGCTGCCCTCTCTCTTCCATGCATTTTTTAAAAATTTTTTTTATTTGTTCATTCGAGACACAGAGATAGAGAGAAAGAGAGAGAGTATGAGCAGGGGAGAAGCAGAAGGAGGGGGAGAAGCAGGCTCTCCGCTGAGCAGGAAGCCCGATGTGGGCTTGATCCCAGGACCCTGGGATCATGACCTGAGCCGAAGGCAGATGCTTAACCATCTGAGCCACCCAGGTGCCCCTCTTCCATGCATTTTTTTTCCTGGTATTTCCCTCGCACTTCCCAAAGGTTCACAACTGTGAATTTGTTTGCTTATTTCTTTGCTTGATCCACAGGTAATATGAAATTTGGATATGTTTTAGGTACGAGGGTATGGGTTTTATATAATTGCCTTTGTTCTTATTTTTTATCACTGTGTTTTAACTGAGAAGTTGAATTTTTGGAACCACAGCCATCATGGCCTCAGCTACTGAGAACTGCCAATTTGCTAGCTGTTGTAGCATACCGTATGGGAAGAAAACAGGAAACTGGACTTGGATGTCATGA
The DNA here is from genome assembly GCF_037043125.1 of Eumetopias jubatus. NCBI lineage: Eukaryota > Metazoa > Chordata > Mammalia > Carnivora > Otariidae > Eumetopias > Eumetopias jubatus. The sequence continues at coordinate 80,818,861 of NW_028274811.1, read as the reverse complement.
AGGGTAGAAATAGGTTTAATTTATCTTCCTTGTTTCATTTTTCTTTTCCAATAGTGCATTGTGAACACAGGCTCTTAGAGCTAAGGACATGGATTAATCTCAGACTGACAGCAGATTGGCTGTACTTTGGATTCCAGAGAGGGGCTTTGCAGAAGGAGAAGTTGAAGGATAAAATAAAAATAAGATATGTTATTAAGTTAGAGGATTTTAGTTTCACAAATATATATGTTTATGTGTGTTTATATATATGTATATCAGTATGTGTATGTATGTACATATAGATAAAATATCTATTAAATACAGGGTCTCTAGTTTCCCTCATAATTAATTGACTTCTCTGAACATTCTCAAAAGACCAAAAGCATTATTTTTTACAATTAATTTCTGAGATTAAGTATTAAAATAGTTTGTAGAATGACTGCAAGTACTCTACTAATGTTTCAAGTCTATAAACAACTTCTTTTAGAAGCACATGCCCATTATCCCCACTCACTGTATAAATCAGGTTCCAGGCAAGAAACATATGGTGCACCGAAACTGGGTGCTTTGAGGAGTTAAAGCGATAACTATTCATTCATTAGAGAGACCTAAAAAGGATAATGTGGTATACCAAGAGATATTAAGAACAGGAAGACTTTACAACATACAGGCAAATAAGAGTTTTATGGGTTAGACTGCCTGACACAAACTATGGCTCTTAGTAGAGGGAAACAGCAAAAAACAAAACCAACAAAAAAAAACAAATATGAACTGTTTCTATCTCAGGAAGAGAAACAGGAAAATAACTAACCCAAATCCAGTCTTCTCCCTCCTTTCCCTGTCCCCCATCTCCTGCTGGTTCCTCTTATTAGTCAAATCAAATAAAAAACTGGAGGGCAAAGCAGCCCGTTGATGTAGTTCACACAATCAACGTCCTGAGGGAGAAGTAGATCTAGGGGACAAATGGGAGAAATCCAGTACATCCACACAAGTTCATATTATCATGGAAAAGCTTACTGTGAATATCATAACATCAAACCAAATATAAAGCTCTGGTCAGAAGAAAACTTTGTAATAAAGCAAGCATTATGTTTTCCCATGTTGCACCAATGAATATTACCCTCAGATTTGCTTTACATTTTCATTCTTTTCTGTTCTGAACAACTTCTATCCAATACACCTTTAAATTTATGACTGAACACAGCATTCTCATTTGCAAGCTAACAGGGCTAGCGATAGGCAATATATGTTCAGAATTGGAAAAAGAAACCCTTTGCAGGAACGGTACACTAAAACCAGTTCAAAATTTGCCATTTTACTTTGAAAAGAATAACTTCAACGGTGTGAATATATTTTGAATTTGTTTTGCTGGTCATTCAGTACAAAAACTCAAGCTTTCTTGAAGAAAATAACTATATGCTTAAAAAAATTGTCTACTTTCTAACTTAGTTTTACACTAAAAATGAAGATGAAAACAAGGCATTTTATGGCATGCAGTACATAAATTCTATGTGATCTGTATCATGTTGTTTCTAATTATTTAGAATAATTTGCAATCCACCAATAATTAAGAGTAGGAAATTTGTACTAAGGCTTGGAAAGTGGATAACAGAAAAATGATCATTATAGCCTAGATTTGCGTTACTGTAGTTTTGTAATGCATTATCAGTCCTAACAATCAATGCATCTGCTATAATTATAAACTGCTATAGTTTTATTTGCTACCTTTTTCTGTTAGTGTATTTTTTGGTTTGGTTTGGTTTCAACTAATATTTACATATGTAAAATTGATTTGGGTGAGATATGTGGACAATTTGTGCTACAGCAAATATTCCAAATTGATAGACAGTTGTTTGAAATAGCAAAAGTAACTCTACCAATTGTGATAAGATGTGCTAATTCAGGATTTCAGAAATTATAAAGAGATGATGCTTTCTATGAAGGTAGAAGACAAAGAATACCTAATATTGCCTATGGAAAGAAGGAAAGACATATAGAAGGCACATTAAAAAGATACTGCTCTGTCTCTACTCTCTACTTTATTGGTAAAACAAAACCAAAAAAAAATTCCCTCCAGTACCGTGTGTCAGTAAATAACAGAGGCTGGTAAGAGAGCAATTTTGGTATAAGGCTAGCTGCTCCTCTTCTTACATGCTGCTCTACACTATATTCCACTCAACAAAGCATTTTGTGCCTCTTCTGCATCCCTAAATAAATTTTTCATCTGAAGGATAAATATAAAAGTCATGGATTATAATGGAGAAGCAGAACGTAGGTTATTATTTGTCTAGTGAATCCATTTCAACTGCATCATGTCATGAATAATTGTTACATTATATCAAACAACTGATAAAAGAATTATCCAAGGATAAAAATCTCAGATGTCACTCCATTTAAGTAGTACTTCAAATACCAAATGTTCAAAGACGTTTTTTATTAACAGCATTATACATACTTTGGTTGTGTGTGTGTGTGCGTGTATGTGTGTGTGAAGTGCACTACTCATAAAGATTTATGAACACTTCAATTTTCTTTGGGGATTTTAAGATGCAAAAAAGGGCAATTTACCTTTTTACCTTTTGTATTTCATTACAGATTTTTATATCCCTACTGACTGAATAGAGATGCATCCTGACATAACTAAAATTTCTGATGTTTTTTTCATGTAATTTGGCTACATAACCAAAGAGTACAAAATACATTTTTCCTATAAGAACAAAATAACGAACACTATATTTCACACACACACACACACACACACACACGCACATGCACGCACACGTAGACAGCTTATTCATTTTACCAATAAGAGGAAAATAAACAAGACTTAATTTTAGCCAAAAGCCAAACCAACTATAGTGACAACTATAGTGACATTATGGATTTCTAAAGCATGCACTGGTCCAAATTTATTTAAATTAAAAAACTGAAATCTAAGAATGAATAAATATTTAAATCTTGAATTAAAAAAAAAATGGAAATCTGGTCCCCGTGTGGCAGATTTGGCTTAATAGTGGTGGTGGGCTGGTGTTGGGAGGGTGTTGGTGGAGACATCCCTTCCTGCTGCCTTCCATCAAATTCTTGATTTGCAGTTCATTTTGGTACTTAGCATCTTAGGGACCCCTCCAAATTTCACACACCAGATCAAACCTTTGCTAGAGGAAGAGCTGTTTACCTCAACCAAGCTGGAGAAAGGAAAGCTGACAGAAAGGGTAAGTGAGGCTACAGACGCCCAGCAGATAATCTATGTTAATCCTCTAACCTGCCATTGGACACAGCAGTTCCTGCTGGTGATCTCACATCAAGATTTTAATTTGGGAAAAGAAGGACAAAGGAAAGATAGAATGAATGACTTCTGAAAACAAAATTGGTTTAGCTTATATTTATCCAAAAAGCAAAATTTGAGCTTATTAAAAATGTTTGAGGATCTCCTGGTAGTCAAAGGCTGGCACAGCAAGTATATGCAGGAAAGGAAAGTGAATGTTGTGTGATGCAGAGATTTTAGAACAGTGTTGAATGAAGGAGAAAAGCACTATGTCCTGACTTCTCACTGGGCACCAGCATCAGAAAGACCACTGGCCACTTGAAGGAATTTTTTGAGGTGTCTTGAAGCTTCAGTGTCAGACAGTGTTAATTAGGAATTTAAAGAACCAATTCTTGGATTAGGAATTTCACTGGGTTTGGGATATGGTCAGTTCAGGGCTGCTGATAATACTTGGGAGTCCTGGTCCTCAGGACCTGTGGCAGGGTCTTGGTAAAAATTCCAAAAGGAACCTAACAGCTCTATAAGGAGTAAGCAATAAGAACTAAAGACATTTGGGGAGGTTTTTATTTGGGGGAAGAGATGAATATAAATGTCATTAACTGAGAGAGGAAATAATTTTGAATGAGCAGATAGGGGATAAAGATAATGATAAAATTTGGACCTACTGAGTTTGCTGTATCTTGGAATATCAAGGTGGAAGTATCCTTATCTTAAAAGATAAAATATATGAGTCCTTACATAGGCAATGTTAAGGCTAAGAAAAAAAAAAAGGGCCCTGCCCAGTAAAAGTTAGGAGGGTGAAAGAAAGCTGAAACTCTAACATTAAGAGATGAGGAAAATCAAAGAGCCTTTGAGGGATTATAAAGCCACCAGGAGAAAGACATGACTAGAGTCAGTAGTGCATGTTGAAGTCAAAGGTATCAATAGAATCTAATAACACTAGAGAAATCAAAAAGGACTAAGGAAAGGTTAAGTACATAAACAAACGGGATTTTTATTACAATAGGAAACAATGCAACAACTACTTGGAGATAGTCCCTAATGGGTTAATGGGTGTAGGAGTAGATGGAAAGGGACAATAATAAAACAGAGTTTAAATCTTTTAAAGCTTGACAAAGAAAGAGAGAGAGAGAGAGAGAGACAGAATGCTAAAAATTAACCTTGAGGAGAAATAATTCAAAAAAAATCACATTTATTTTCTTGGTTTTTATTTGCATTTTGTTATATTTTACTTTAAAGAATTAATTATGATAGAGTATTTCTGCATGAAAAAACAAACGGTTAATGGAGAGATATCTCAGGTAAAAAAAAGAGAAGAGACGTATTTTGGATGTCAGTCTTCTAAATCTTGAATTGTTCATTTAAAAATACTTCTTTCTTTCTCAGTTCCAGCATATATGTATACTCAAATTGTTATAATGTTCATACATGTTGATTGTATAATTCATGCAACAAGAAGAAAAAAGAGGGTGATGCCAGCAATATAGCAGAATAAGAAGCACCAGACCCTCCTTACTCTCATGGAGAGGATGAGAACAAGACAATAATACAAGGATCGATTTCTTGTAAAAGAAATCCAGATATCTGTTATGAGGCTTTTGCACCCCAGATAAGCATGAAACCAGCAACATTAAAGGACATAGGAAAATGTGGTATATATGATGGAATACTATTCAGCCATAAAAAGAAGAATATACTGTTACATGCTACAACATGGATGAAGCTGGAAGACCTTATGCTCGGTGAAATAAATAGTCACAGGAAAAATACTGCATGATTTCACTTATATGAGGTATCAAATGTAATCAAACTCATCAAAGCAGAAAGTCAAATGGTGACTGCCAAAGGCTGGGATGGGGGTGAGTGTGGTGAGTTGATGTTTAATGGTTAAAAGCTTTAAGGCATGCAAGATGAAAAATTTCTAGAAATCTGCTATACAACACTGTACTTATTGTTAATAAAGCTGTACTGTACACTTAAAAATATAAGAGAGTAGGTCTCATATTTTTTTTTTACCACAATAAAAGAAAACCTATGTAAATCTGGAGGGGGGGCAGGGAGAGATGAGGATTATCTAGTAGATTCTGAGATTTCAAAGAGTGAGAAGTCTTTATTTCACAACAGACAGTGGAAATCAAGCCTGGTTATCAAATTGGCTTTTAAAAATGTTTCTTATTTCTCTGTGTCTGTTTCTGAAACTGCTAATTTTTATTTAAATGTACATTTAGTATTTTACTTTTCTATTTTACCACTTAAAAAAATGGAAGGATTATTAAATTTCAAGGTCTAAATGATTACTATTTACTAATTACCTCAGTAAACAATGGTGATCCAGATAGATTAAAGAACTGTAAAAAAATAAAATAAAAATAGAATGATTATCTTTGTGATCCTGGAATCTGAAATTATTATTATTTTTTAAAAGATTTTATTGATTTATTTGAGAGACAGAATGAGAGAGAGAGAGAGCACATGAGAGGGGGGAGGGTCAGAGGGAGAAGCAGACTCCCTCTGCTTCTCCCTCCTTCTGCTCTGCAGGGAGTCTGAGCAGGGAGACTGATGCGGGACTCGATCCCGGGACTCCAGGATCATGACCTGAGCTGAAGGCAGTCGCTTAACCAACTGAGCCACCCAGGCGCCCTGGAATGTGAAATTAATTCCTGCACTGTATTGAATAGTGTCCTACAAAAATACATGTCTATCCAGAATCCATGAAGGTGACCTTATTTAGAAATAGTGCCTTTGCAGATTAATCAGTTTAAGATGAGGCTTAAGATGGGCCCTAAATTCAGCATGATTGGTGTCCTTATGTGAAGAAGGAAATTTGGACAGTTACATACACGTACAGGGAAGAAGGTCATGTGAAGATGGAGGCAGAGACTGGAGTGATGCCAAGGAATCTATAAGCCAAAGAATGCCAAGGATTGCTAGCAATCACAAGAAACTAAAAGAGAAGCATGGAAATGGATTCTCTAAGATCCTCTAGAAGGAACTAACTTGACAGTATCTTGCTTCAGACTCCTAGTCTCCATAAATATGACAGAATGCATTTCTGTTATTTTAAGCCACCTGCTTTCTAGTGATATATTATAGCAGCCACAGAAAACTAAAACACTTTCTACATAAAGAAAAGGAAAAATATACACAAAAAGATTGATTATGACTCCATAAAAAATTAAGCATTTGCATATAAAAACACAAAAAGCCTCAAGGAAATATTTGAACCATTTAGTCCAGATAGAAGGTTAACATCCTTATGATATAAAGACTACATAAAAATAAGTATGGGGCTCCTGGGTGGCTCAGATGGTTAAGCGTCTGCCTTCAGCTCAGGTCATGATCCCAGAGTCCTAGGATCAAGTCCCGCATCAGCCTCCCTGCTCAGCGGGGAGCCTGCTTCTCCCTCTGCTTCTCTCTCTCTCTCTCTCTCTCTGTCTCTCATGAATAAATAAATAAAATCTTAAAAAAAATAAGTATGAATAAGCAAAACCCATTAGAAAGTTGTGCTAAGAATATGAATAGACAATTCACCCAAGAAGAAACAAATGTCTAGTACACACATGAAAATGTGTGCCATTTCTTTAATAAATAAATGAAACAATTTTTATTATATTTCATTTTTTTAATTTTATTTTATTATGTTATGTTAGTCACCATACATCACTAGATTTTGATGTAGTGATCCACGAATCATTGTTTTCCTATAATACCCAGTGCTCCACGCAGTACGTGCCCTCCTTAGTACTCATCACCATGCTAACCCATCCCTCCAACCCCCTCCTCTCTAAAACCCTCAGTTTGTTTCTCAGAGTCCACAGTCTCTCATGGTTGGTCTCTCCCCCTGATTTCTCCCCCTTCATTTTTCCCTTCCTTCTCCTAATATCCTCCATGGTATATTCCTTATGTTCCACAGATAAGTGAAACCTTATGATAATTGGCTTTCTTTGCTTGACTTATTTCATTTAGCATAATCTCCTCCAGCCCCATCCATGTTGATGTAAAAGTTAGGTATTCATCCTTTCTGATGGCTGAGTAATATTCCATTGTATATATGGACCACATCTTCTTTATCCATTCATCTGTTGAAGGGCATCTCGGCTCTTTCCCCAGTTTGACTATTGCAGACATTGCTACTATGAATATTGGGGTGCATATGGCCCTTCTTCTCACTACATCTGTGTCTTTGGGGTAAATACCCAGGAGTGTAATTGCTGGGTCATAGGTTAGCTCTATTTTTAATTTTCTGAGGCACCTCCACATTGTTTTCCAAAGTGGCTGTACCAACTTGCATTCCCACCAACAGTGTAAGAGGGTTCCCCTTTCTCCACAACCTCTCCAACATTTATTGTTTCTTGCCTTGTCAATTTTTGCCATTCTAACTGGTGTAAGGTGGTATCTCAATGTGGTTTTGATTTGAATTTCCCTGATAGCTAATGATGATGAACATTTTTTCATGTGTCTGTTAGCCATTTGTATGTTTTCTTTGGAGAAGTGTCTGTTCATGTCTTCTGCCCATTTTTTGACTTGATTATTTGTTTTTTGGGTGTTGAGTTTGAGAAGTTCTTTATACATCTTGGATATAAGCCCTTCATCTGTAGTGTCATTTTCAAATACCTTCTCCCATTCTGTGGGTTGCCTCTTTGTTTTTTTGACAGTTTCCTTTGCTGTGCAGAAGCTTTTTATCTTGATGAAGTCCCAAAAGTTCATTTTTGCTTTTGTTTCTCTAGCCTTTGGAGATGTATCTTGAAAGAAGTTGCTGTGGCCAATGTCAAAGAGGTTACTGCATATGTTCTCCTCTAGGATTTTAATGGACTCCTGTCTCACATTGAGGTCTTTCATCCATTTTGAGTTTATCTTTGTGTATGGTGTTAGAAAATGGTTGAATTTCATTCTTATCTATATAGCTAATTTTCCCAGCACCATTTATTGAAGAAACTTTTTTTACCATTGCATATTTTTTCCTGCTTTGTCAAAGATTATCTGACCATAGAATTGAGGGTCCATATCTGGACTCTCTAATCTGTTCCATTGGTCTATATGTCTGTTTTTGTGCCAGTACCATGCTGTCTTGGTGATCACTGCTTTGTAATATACCTTGAAATCAGACAATATGATGCCCCCAGGTTTGTTCTTCTTTTTCAACATTTCCTTGGTGCCTGGGGGTCTTTTCTGATTCCATACAAATTTTAGGATTGTTTGTTCCAGCACTTTGAAAAATATCATTGGAATTTTGATCGGGATGGCATTGAAGGTATAGATTGCTCTGGGTATCATAGACATTTAAACAATGTTTATTCTTCCAATCCATGAGCATGGAATGTTTTTCCATCTTTTTGTGTCTTCTTCAATTTCTTTCATGAGCATTCTGTAGTTCCTAGAGTATAGATCCTTACCTCTTTGGTTAGGTTTATTATCTTATGGTTTTTGGTGCAATTGTAAACGGAATCATTTCTCTCATTTCTCTTTCTACAGTTGCATTGTTAATGTGGAAGAAAGCAACTGATTTCTGTGCATTGATTTTGTATCCTGCCACATTAGTGAATTACTGTATGAGTTCTAGTAATTTGGCGGTGCAGTCTTTTGGATTTTCCACATAAAGTATCATGTCATCTGCAAAGAGAGTTTGACTTCTTCTTCGCCAATCTGAATACTTTTTATTTCTTTTTGTTGTCTGACTGCTGTTGCTAGTACTTCTAGTACTATGTTGAACAACAGTGGCAAGAGTGGGCATCCTTGTTGTGTTCCTGATCTTAAGGGAAAGGCCCTCAGCTTTTCCCCATTGAGGATGATAATTGCTGTGGGTTTTTCATAGATGGATTTTATGAACTTGAAGAATGTTCCCTCTATCCCTATACTCTGAAGAGTTTTAATCAGGAAAGCATACTGTATTTTGTCAAATGCTTTTTCTGCATCAATTGAGAGGACCATATGGTTCTTCTCTCTCCTCTTATTAATGTGTTCTATCACATTGATTGATTTGTGAATGTTGAACCATCCTTGCTTCCTAGGGATAAATCCCACTTGGTCGTGGTGGATGATCCTTTTAATGTATTGTTGGATCCTATTAGCTAGGATTTTGAGAATTTTGGAATCCATATTCATCAGGGACATTGGTCTGAAATTCTCCTTTGTGATGGGGTCTTTTCCTGGTTTGGGGATAAGGTAATGCTGGCCTCATAGAATGAGTCTGGAAGCTTTCCTTCTGTTTCTATTTTTTGAAACAGCTTCAGGAGAATATGTATTATTTCTTCTTTGAATGTTTGGTAGAATTCCCCAGGGAATCCATCAGGCCCTGGACTCTTGTGTTTTGGGAGGTTTCTAATCACTGTTTCAATCAATCTCATTACTGGTTATTGGCCTATTCTGGTTGTCAATTTCTTCCTGTTTCAGTCTTGGCAGTTTATAGGTTTCCAGGAAGGCATCCCTTTCTTCCACGTTGCTCAGTTTATTGGCATATAGTTGTTGATAATAATTTCTAATATTGTTTCTATTTCCTTGGTGTTAGTCATGATCTCTCCCCTTTCATTCATAATTTTATTAATTTGGGTCCTTTCTCTCTCTTTTTTTGGGGGGGAGGGTAAGTCTGGCCAGTGGTTTATTTATCTTATTCTTTCAAAGAACCAGCTAGCTTCTAGTTTCATTGATCTGATCTACTGTGTTTCTGGTTCTAATTCATTGATCTCTGCTCTAATCTTAATTATTTCTCTTCTAAAGCATGGCTTAGTCATTGTTTGTTGCTTTTTCTTTTTCTTTCTCTTGACCAATATCTAATATTTTCCTAATTTTATTGTTCAATAGGACTGGTTAATTTCTTCCAAATTTTTTCTTGTGATTGGGTTCCAGTTGCTCTGCCCCTGTGGTGGGGGATGGGCTCAGTGAAAACCAGTTTTGGGGGCTTTTGTTCTCTGGCAGCTTTCCCCAGCAGCTTTCTGTGTCTCTTCTGAGAGGGCAGAAGAGATCATTTCCAACCCTTTGCCTCAGAGCAGAGAGATTGTCTGCTCTTCAGTGGCTCTCCAGGCCACACTATCTCTGTTTCTGTCTGTGCTGCTATACACTGCAGTGTCCTGGGTTGTGCGCCCCTCAGCAGCGCTCCCAGTTGTCACCTCCATGTAGGGGCACATCTCTGCCCTTTGTGCTGCTAAAACTGCCAGCTGCCCCCAGTTTGCATGCGTGGCCCCGCTGCTCTGGGTTTCTGTCCAAGGGGCTGCCCTAAATTCCTTTCCCCACCGCTACCAGTCTGCGAGTCTGTGCCTGGTCCCCAGCGTGGGAGGCCACCGCTCACTGGTGGTGCAGGATCTTGATGGTTCGGCTCTCTCCTCCTTCCCTTTATCCTCTGATATCTGCCCCGGAATCACGGCTCCCCACTTTGTACCTCGAAACCAACCACCTGCGATATTCTGTTTGTAGAGATCAGATCTATCTTCTCACATCTCAGGCTGATTTCATGGATGTTCAGAGTGGTCTGGTAGATATCCAGTTCAATTCTGGGGACCAGTTGGAATAGGGTCCCTTCTCCTCCACCATCTTTTCCAGGTTCCCCCTACTATTATATTTTAAAATAGTAACAACAAAAATGTGCATGGCCTGACTCTAAATACTCTACATATTACTAACTCGTTTAATACAACAAGTCTACGTGGTCACATAGTTTTTGTAAAGCGATATTATCTTCATATTATAAATGAGAAAACTAGGGCACAAAACTTGGCAAGGATGTATCAAATGGCCATTTTTATGTACCACTGACTGGAGGGTAATTTGGAAAATGTTTCAAGAGTTTTGAAAATAATTATAACTTTTGATGCAGGAATTCTACTTTAATGAATTCTGAAAAAAATGAAAAACAAAGGAAAAATAAATAATTTCAAATACAGCTACAAAAAATAAAAAACTAACAAAATCAAGTAGTACTAACTAGGCAATATTAATTTTGTGAACATACACTCCCTGAAATTGTCAAATATACTAGCTGCTAGTTTAATGTGAAAAAGAAATTACATCTACATGATAAAACAACACACAGGTATGTATACACACACACAAAGGAAAATATCTAATAAGTTAGGCTTTGAACTTATTTTTAGAAATATCTAAATCAAGTGTTAAAAACTGCCAACCTACCAGTCTCGTATGTCCCACGGAAGTGTTTTGTTTGGCAAACATAAAGTTGGTAATATTTGGAAATTTAAATATAATTGGACTGGCTATGCACTCTCAAGTTATTCATAGGCCCTAACACTTAATATTTCATGTTACAATCTACCCAATTCAAACATTTGTGTCATTAAGTCCCTGAAGATAGCTGAGATAATAATTTCTAATGAAAATATGTTACATTAAAAATAAATTATTTAAATTAAATAAGGACTTCATGATTAGTATAGCAACAGATTAGTGAGTTAAATATGAGATAAATACATTATTGTATTTGTTTTAAAAGAAATATTAATATATGAGTAACTGAAGAGCCAAGGGAAATTAAAAGTTTTCATAAATTATGAGTTTGAATTTTTCTTTTAAAAATAAATTAGATAATAGATCATGAAAAGAAACATAAAATGAGTAAATTACACTTATTAAAAAACAAACAACCTGACCATCAAGTTCTATTATGAATATATCACCCTTCAAAGGTACAACAAGTAATGGGATTCAATGTATTTAGCTATTGGGAATGACATACCTAGCCTTCAAGCAAGTTTCCATACCCAGTTTCAGTTTAATCCAAATCACTGCAGTAGCTAAAAGTCAATGACATTTGACAGCTATTCTAAGATTGATATGACATGATTTGGCTGCCTCTCTTCATCAGCTCCTTAAAAACAGGTGCTTAACTCATGAAAACCATATCCAAATTGCCATGGCGATATCATTGAGATATCATGTATTTCCTTCTCCCCAACCAAATAATAATGTGTATTTAAATTAAATCAATCATAATTGAATGGTTTGTATGGCTTTAATAAATAAGGGGAAAAAAAACATACCATATCCTGGAGAAATGAAAATAAAATCAAGAATAAAATTTTAATTCTGTTCAGGGATTTTGGCTTATCTCTCTCTTACAGACGTTTTCCCCCAGTACTAATTCAGATTATCTACACATAGGTCAAATTGTGACTGTTGTTAAAGATACTGTCCAATTGGATGTTGAATGTTGGAGTTCAAGAGTTTGCCAAGAATATATGAAATTTACCAGAATTTTATTAACCAGTCCTATTGAACAATAAAATTAGGAAAATATTAGATATTGGTCAAGAGATTTAACTTGAAAAGACGTTTTATAAAATACAATTTCTTTGTGATGATGACAGATTGGTTATGATTCTGTAATGATGTCAAGAAATAAGAGTACTACCAAATATAGTCCACGCATTTTCTTTGTGAATTTTCTGTATCACCTGTGAGGTCACATGACATTTACTTGCTCTATTTCCAGAGTACATACAACTAGAGATTTTTTTCCCTCCTCTTCTCTAGAGAGCATAACTGCATAAAAAAAGAAATCCACCTGCAGTTTATTGCCACCATGTTACTTGCAGAAGAAACAATTCATCTGCTATGTGGTCTAATACTATGAATGTAAAATTAAACTTATGCATGCAGAAGGAGGATTTGAAACTCAGTGATCTCCTAGCTTGTCTTCGGGTAGGTATCACTGATATTTAGGAAAGAATTCAGAATGTAAGTTAGGTGGAAACTATTCTTCCCTGCATCAGTGGCAGTGAGAAGTAACAGAAAGTCGCAGGCATCCTATCTTCAAGCAAATGCCAGAGTGCTGAAACCAATATGAGTATGTTTGCCCTACAGAGACACTGTTCACATGATGCCTTCACCTGCTTCAACTCATCACTGACATGCACACCTTCAAAACTTCTCTCGGGGCGCCTGGGTGGCTCAGTCGTTAAGCGTCTGCCTTCGGCTCAGGTCATGATCCCAGGATCCTGGGATCGAGTCCCGCATTGGGCTCCCTGCTCTACGGGAGGCCTGCTTCTCTCTCTCCCACTCCCCCTGCTTGTGTTCCTGCTCTTGCTGTGTCTCTCTCTGTCAGATAAACAAATAAAATCTTTAAAAAAAAAAAAAAACTTCTCTCAGGCCATATACCACTATTAAAGTTATACCTTCCCATCTTTTTTTATCCCACACCCCACCAGATAACTTATAATCATAAATTAATGATCTAATGGATGAATTTCCTAAAACCAATCCTATAACCCTGAAATTTGCTGAGGTTCTACAAATTAGGTAAAATCTAGAAAGCCCAAAGTTTCAAGTATTATGAACATGCAAAAAGTTCCTCTGACAGCTCTATTTTATTTTATTGACTGAGACACAATAGATGGAAATCTAACTTATTTTTAAAAGAGAAACACATATACACACACATAAAAAATTTTCTATAAAACTGGAAAAAGGTGTTGAGTTTGAGAAGTTCTTTATAGATCTTGGATATCAGCCCTTTGTAGTGTCATTGCAAATATCTTCTCCCATTCTGTGGGTTGCCTCTTTGTTTTGTTGACTGTTTCCTTTACTGTGCAGAAGCTTTTTATCTTGATGAAGACCCAAAAGTTCATTTTTGCTTTTGTTTCACTTGCCTTTGGAGATGTATAGGGTTTTAGAGGGGAGGTGGGTGGGGGAATGGGTTAGCCCGGTGATGGGTATTAAGGAAGGCACATATTTCATGGAGCACTGGGTGTTATATGAAAACAATGAATCATGGAACACTACATCAAAAACTAATGATGTACTGCATGGTGACTAACATAATATAAAAAAAAATAATAAAATTTAAAAAAAAAGCTGGAAAAAGAAAACCAATTTTCACCTCAACATCATTCACGAGAAAAAGAAATCCCAAATAACCAAGGAAAATGGTGAAATTCTGTCTGGTATTGGTTGGCTTTGTCCTCTTCAGAATGTTAGCAAGGTATCTGCGTGATTTATAATCCAGTGCTGGAAACTGGTGAGGAACTATAAGACTTTAGTTAATGGGTTAACATAAACTTAGATATTTTATTAAATATTTCAAAGAATAAAGATTTGTACATATAATACAAAATTAAAATTTAATATTCTAATAGAATTATGCAATATATTTAGATGGTATTATGATGCTTAGTAAGAGAACTGTGTATGTCCCAACACTGATAATTGTTTTCATACACAATCTGGACCACAAATTAGCATCAGAGGCCTATATTTTCAGAAAGTCATGAAAAAATTAACTCAGAAATATATTGTTATAGAATCTGCAAGTGGAGATTGAGCTTTCTTATTCGTGCTGAAACTTGTTTTACATTAATATTAGAGGAACAAATACCTAAAAAAAAAACTTTGGATCATCTTTAGAAACATCTGACTCTGATTGAAGTCCTGTTCTTCATTATGTTTCTCTACACTTATTTGGAATTATACCAATCAGGAAATTCCTACCAGATCTAGTAAAATTAAATTCAACTTGATTTATTCTTTAACTATCTAAAGGTATATATCTAGAGGCCTATCCTAATTGCTTATAAATGATTAAACTGGTTTCCAAAAGCAAACACTGGCATTTCCTTCTTCAAGACAAAAAGCTGAGTAACTTGGACGATATGCATGCCATTTATTCAACGCAAACATTTATTAAAAACCCCCTCTTTGCCAAACACTGTAAGAGTCCTCAAACAAATGAAGATTAAAATGACAGTCTTCCCTCAAATTATCCAGATGAATGGAGACAGAAACACAAGAAACACTAATTACAATGTACCAAATCCCTTAATATAATAGAAGAATGGGGGAATTGATATTGCTTAGTCTGGCAGTTTTCACCAACAGAAATGTAACTGGCATTGTTGGTGGGATGATTCTGCCTTGAATTCTTGAGACTGTTATTCCTTAGACAGTGTGGAATTTAGCACTGTGGCAGCATTCTTCAATAATTACAACATTCATCTTAACAACCAAAAAAGCCCTATTCCGTATTTCCAAATACCTCCTGACAGAGTGGGACTGCCCTCTTTGAGAACAATGTTACTAGACAGTGTCTAATGTTAGTAGCAGTTTTATGAAAGGAAAGGATCTAGGAACCCACTTAAATCTATCTAGACTTTCATGTATTCCTGTAAGGCTACACTCTTTATGGGCATCTTATTTAAAAGGCAAAGAGTATTAAGATATCTGTAATTTACTTTGAAATACTTCAGCATAGGCAGCATGATATTACATATATATAAATGATTTACATTTAAATTAAATTCTAGGAACAGTCATTTGCATCAATCAGAAATTCACACAAAAAATACTGTAGATTATCCTTTTCAGAGAAAGTCTTTGTTACAGAGGGAGATACAAGAAGAACTTCAGTTAAAGTTTAGTTTCTATTAACACAAGAGGCTTTGCTGAATAACGAAGTGCCCTGAAGAGGTGGGTTCTCATAGTTCAACAGTGGACTGGCTGCAATTCTTTAGAGACACTTCCAATCCTTGCAGAATGGAGATGATCTCTATAAGCAAACTGACCTATGCTAACCAGGTCATGCCTGATGCAAACACTGGAAAACTTTGAAGTGGGCAAAGATTTAGCTATTCCACCAACACTTCCCAACTATGCTATAATGAAAGCATGCCTCAAAGCAAATTCTGTCACACATATGAACGTTTATTAAACAATCACTCAGCAGCGAGCAGCACAAACAGTTTATAGTACCTATTCTGTCAGGTATATTACTTTTCAGTTCTCTATCCTTTTATGTTCTCTGAGTAACTCTTTGCATGAAATGTTCCCTAGAGTTATATATGACAATATTCCAGAGGCAGAATTCTATTATGCTTTATAGAAGACATCAGGGAGCCAGAAATTCTCCTAACCCAATAGTGGCACAGGCACATTTAGGAATTAAGCTTGGGTACCAGAGCCTACAGGATTTTTACAACCTGGTCATATGAGGTTGGGGAGTATCCAGCGCACATATCTTGAATATTTCTAATTATCTATTCTAGTTTACCATGCTAGTCCACCCTTCAAAATGATTGTTAACAGGCCACTATTTCCAACAATGAAAATCAATTTCTGGCATTGACTCTTTTAATTTAAAAAGCACAGAAGGTTGATACAGATAGCAGAGTCTCCTGAAATTCCCTATTATGAAACATAATACTAGCTGATCACTCATGGAATATGGACTAGAAATAAATGGAAACTAAATATTATATATATGATATCACACTTGCCTATGTTGAATTATTTTAAAGAAATTATTGAGATCATGGAAACACTCTAGAATTAATCCTTAATATTTCTGTACCTAGTTATACAGTTGGATGATTTAGTTGTCTGATAATGAACTTTAAAAAATGCTGATTTTAGAATGGTGTTTATGTATGTCTTCAAGGAACCTTTCATGAATTTTAATTCAACACCTTAAACAACACAAAGCTAAGAACTCACCAAAGTTACTAAATATTTTGTATGAATTTTTTGTGTCTGCTCACTAATAAATATTTCTGTTCATGGTAGAATGTGGCCTAGGTCTTGATAACTTCAAAGTAAGGTTGCAGAGAAATAACCACCACTGTAATTATTGGCACCAACTTTCACTAAAAGAACTTAGATATGGATAACAAATTCCTTAAATATTAATCCTCCTGTTTTCTTGATGTAGATTTTCCCTGATTCCATATCAAATCTTTTTTTTTTTTTTTTTTCCCTCCCTGGATTCTTGGTCTCCAACTCCCTACTCCCATACTCAGTTCTTTTGCCTCCTTGGAAACATTATTCCATTAGCCTATCTCTTTATCAATCCCTCTCCTCTGATTCTTTCTCCTGATCCTATAAACAAGATCACATACTATTTCATAACCACTCTCTAAATCCTGTGCCTATAAAAAAAATCTACGTTATTTTTTAATTCATTTCCAAACTTTGAAAGAGAATTTTTCAGCAATTCATCTCCAGTCTTTGCCTTCCCTCAACCCTTCCATGTGTCTGAAATAAACAATTCTACTAAAATTTCTTACCAAGATCTCCTAATTATTAGATTTGCTGACCTGCTCTGTGACTCTATGCAAAAATCTCTCCTCACCTTCCCATTCTGTTTTTCACCATCTTCTTGAGGTGTTCATCTTTTCCTGTCTTTCCATATATAATCTTTCTAATCTGTTCTACAATTTGGGTTAGTGATTTTCAGTTTTATTCCTCAGTTGCTCTTCTTTTTCCCATCTCTTAAATTTTAGCATCCCCAAGTGCTTTTAATCTCATTAACTATTCTCTATACTTTATCTTCTGTTCTCTTAGCAATAACATGTCAATTAACACGGTTTCAACTATCAACTTCATGATGACTTTTAAAGTTGTATCTCCTGTTGTGGCTTCTTTTAAACTCCAGAACTGCACTGTCTCCCCTACTACACCTTTAAAACTCAAATAAGCCAAATAGAATATATTATTTCTTAAACACATGTATTTTAAATGTCAAGCTTCCTCAACAGGTGCCAAGAAGCCAATCTCCAAACTATAAGGGAAATCAAAATATCGCCATAAATATAACAAGATGGATAAAACTGTGTTTCCAGACCTCTGTATGATTGGAAGTGATAACTGCATAAGACACTTGGGAGTTGAGCAAAACTGCTGTAAAGATGCATTTTCAGTAGTAACTCATATTTGTTAAGTACCCTCTGAGGTAGATGAGTCTAGCTAACTACAAAATTCATTTAACTTACTAGGATGCAAGCTAAGGCAGAACCACAAGGAATCTTCAAACTTCTTCACTCTGTCCCAAGGTAGCACTTAAGGTCTTCTCTAATTAAAATGTGAAGAAAATATATTTAAAGAATATCCATTTGAAAGGATATGACATTAAATTTCAGGGTTCTAAGATCTTCTTCTGTTCTTTCTCTGTCACAAACCTTCTCTTCTCTAATTTTCTTCATTAGATAATGTCATCACCATCCAGCAAATCAACCAATTAGAAAACTGCTTTGTCTTCAACGCTCATTTTCATCATTCCATAGTCGTTCACCAAGTTTTGTTAATTGTACTTCTCAAAAAATACCAATTCCTCTCCATTTTAATGGATAATTCTTTAATGCAGATACTCACCATTGTAATGGCTTCCTTAATTCACTGTTCTTCTTTTATACCCTCTCCCCGTGGCCATTTGTCATATTTTCAAAAATGTTCTCTTACTAAAAAAAATAAATAAATAAACCTTGTGGAACACCCCCACTTAAAATCTGTCAGTGCTTAAAAATTATCTAGAGAATTAAGTTTAAATGTTTTAGATGTTATCTTTACCTCTTAACTCTTTGTATGCCGCTAATATCCAGGTATCATGTTCAATCTTAAGAAGGACTTTCTACATGGATTAATATTGCCCCCACATTAGGAAATAATCTTACCCTCCTCTAAATTTTTTAAAATTTATATTTACCTTCCTCATGCTTTTTACTTTCAATCCTGTATAATAACTATTTATGTGCATTTCCTGTGTACCTAAGTCAAAATGGTGAACAGCTTCAAGGACTGTGTTTTAATCTTCTTTATCATCTCAATAATTTGTTGAATAAATCAATGTTTAATTCTTCATTTGGGATATATACAACAGACTTAGACACATTAGTCTGAGAGCAAAATGATAGATATATGTGATAAGTAAAAAATTGTAGATACAGAGACCAGTTGGGAGGCTACTAAAACACTTCGGGTAAAAGGTCATGAACAAATATGTAAAAAAAGTATGAATCTCATCTCATCATCCATATTTTACTGCTCAGTTGCTTAAAAAGAAATATTTTTATCATAAATTGACTCATAAATTTAAAGAACTGATATTATGCTTGGAATGTTGACTCGAGTAAATTATACAGATCCTGCTTGTCATTCTAAGATAGGTTTAAGTTCTGAGGAAATACCATATTTTCTGATGTTATATATCTTGGCAACCAAATGAGGACTGTAGTGGGAAATCATCATCCCTGTCTCAAACTCTATAACTCTGTGAAACCTGGCTCATCTTTTTTCATTGCACAGCAGGTAAGAAAACCGAAGGCTGGGTTGATAACTGTTATATCATAACCATTAAGAGGAAATAAGGTAAACTGTTCATCAAAGGAATGACAGACAACAACAAAAAGGAAATGACCTGGTTTCAAACCCTCTAAAACTGATAACAAAGTCATTTTCCAGTAGTTACCTCTTGAAATTTCACTTTATAAGTAGGAAGGCAAGCAAGTAAGTTCATGAGCGTGATGTTTCTGAGTTGTACATATTACATAATTCACATTTTTCATATGGATGGTATGTGCGTTAAATACTTCTTTTGTAATACTGAAGGTAGTAACAGGCTCAATTGGATTAGATATAACTTATTTAAAATATTATACAAAAGTACAGATGCAAATTAAAGCTGCATGAGTTCTCAAATAAAACAGAAAACTAGAATCATAAATTTGCATGGAAATACCTCCTACCATACATACATTACTAAACTAGAGCCAAATTTAAAATCCCTCAAGTATCTACTTTTAAATTATACTATATTATTTTAAGTAGCTAGTTCTGAGGTACATGTCAACTACCTATACACAATTTATAATTCTACTACTTCACTGGAATCAGGGCAAGAGCAGAAGAACTATGACAAGAACAAAGTGATTTCTTTTTCTTTCCCTAATTCCTTCCACAAAAAACTCAGATCTTCTGGTATCAAAGACAGTGCCAGACTTCCATTAAATGCTAAATTAGTGCTGTATCATTAACATACAGGCCATTTCAGGATCTTTCTTTTCCTTTTTTGCATGATCCTAATGTTCATTGCCTTAAATCTGTTTCAACCACCCACTGCCAAGATATAGTCTGCTCTTTGAACCATTTCCTCATTTTTTTTCTATCAAAATGTACCTGCTTACATTTTGCTCCCTTACATCAGACTGGGAATCTCTTTAATAGACACAGAAGCTTAATAATGACTTCTCAAAGATATTAGGTCCTAAGCCCTAGAAGCTGTAAATCTTTGTTTATTAAGAAAAGTGTGGTTCCATAAGTGATTAAATTAAACATCTTGACATGGGGAGGTTAGCCTAGATTACCTGTGTGGGCCTTAAAGACCATGGCAAGGGTTCTCATAGGAGAGAAGCAGGAAATTCAACACCACACATCAAAGTGGGCAGAACTGAGAGTGATTCAGCCACAAACAAAGAAACACCGTCAGCCACCAGAAACTAGAAATGGCAAGGAATGGACTATCTCATAGAGTCTTCAAAGGAAGCAGAGCCCTGCCAACATCTCCTTTTTAGACGTCTGGCCTCCAGAACTATAGGAGAATAAATTTTTGCTGTTTTACACCATCAGGCTGTGGTAATTTGTTACAGTAGCCAAAGGAAACTAATATAGTAATTTAATGGCTTAATATCTTATCCCTGAAAGAAATGTTATCAAAATGGCAGAGAATTCTAAAGAAAAAATCTTTAACTTAATGGAATAAATTTCATTTTTTGGGGAGTTTGGCCATGTACTCACCAGTGTGGGAGTGTTTCTGAGTAGGAAGACCTTTTCAGTTCAAAGCAAGCAGGTTATCTCTTAAACTTCTTTATAGAATCAAGCCTGGAGACAGTCTTAATTATGGAAATACTAACTACGTACCTTAGAAGTAATTCTGCCCTTTCAGTTTAATTTTTTCCCTGTTATTTCTTCTATCATATTCAAAACAACTTAGAAAACTAAGCTCAAATATGACAATTGGAGAAAATATCCTAGAGTTTCAGCTACCGCAGCATTTAAACATTCACCCACCAGCTAAATCCTACTAGCTGTTAGAGTAGAAAATGCTTTCTCCAATTAGAAGGGTAATCTATCTTGCACAATTAAATCAAGTTTATTAGAACTATCTGAAAGTTGCAAGTGAAGATTTATTTTAAAAATGAGTCCTAAAAAAGAAAAACTAAAAAGATAAAAAATGTACTTTGAGGGTATTTGCTTTCAGAAAGCATAGTTTCTTTGAAATAAGAGTAATATTTTCCATGCGCATATTTTTAAATGATAAACTTCTCTTTAATCCTTCTTTCTATCCCTACTATTGTTCTTCTCCTAACTATAACTCCTTTGTCTTGAATATTTACCCTTTAATCCATAATTTCGTGGACCTTGTGCTCTCTGAGCAACTTTAATTTTTTTACCTATTTATTTTCAAAAAGACAGGAGACCAGAGGGGCAACATTCATTTTAAATTTGCTATTATCAGATTAATAATTTAGCAAGGAAAGTAAATTAGAAATGTTATAAATCATAATTTTGGTTACTATTTTATTAACACTTTTTGAAGTATAATAACCACTCAGAGAAACGCACAAAAGAATATAGTTCAATTTATGACCACAAAGTGCAGAAACGTGTAGCTACCACCTAAGTCAATCATTGAAATTTTATCTGTACCTCAGAAGCTCTTTTGTATCCTTCCTATTTTCTTCCTTCTCTATAAAAGTAGGCACTCTCCTGACTTTTAACACCATAGGACAGTTTCACCTGTTTTGCCCTTTACTTAATTTCAGTGTTACATAATATTTCATTGTATGAATTTACCACAGTTTATATATCCATTCTATTGTTGATGGAGATTTAGGATTTTTCCCATTTTGTAGTATTATGCCATGAACTTTCTTGTGCAGGTCTTCTGGTGTAGTGACCAAAATTTTGTTGGGTATATACCTTGATAACTTGGAATGGAACTGCTGGGTCACAGGGTATGTATATCTATTATAGTAGGTAGTAACAGCTATGCCAAAGGGGTTCTAACAATTTATACTCCCACCAGCAGTACTTTTTATATTACTCTAGGTCAACTTTTATTTTTTGAACTTCATCTACATGACAAGTACTATTCCCTTATATTTTTAATTTTCATTCTGATGAAAGGTGAGACATTTCTCATATATTTATTAGCCAGCCACTTGGGTATCTCTGTGGTCATCCTGTTCAAATTGCAAGACATTAATTCTCTTGGGTTATCTATGTTTTCCTGTGGTGGGAACTCTCTCTTGATGATATGTATTGCAAATAACCCATCACTGTCGTTGTTTGTTTTTATTAGTTGCTCTATGGGTATCCAACTGTCAAAATGCACTTGACTGAATAGACTAAAATTTCACCCACTGCTCTACAGTGATACCTTGTCAAATATCAAGCATGAGTTATATTCTGGACTCTTAATTGTGGTCCATTTTTATATTTGTCTATCCTGTGCCAATACTAATTTGTCTTAATCATTGTAGCTTTATGATAAATCATGATATCTGCTGGTATATGTCCACTAGTTTTATTTTTTTTCTAAAGGAGTGTTTTTATATTCTTAGTCCTTTGCATTTCCTTTAATTTAGAGTCATCTTGCCAGTTACTATACAGATGCACATTGCTGGGATTTTTATTGGATTGAGTTTAATGTGTAGACCAATTCAAGGAAAACTGACCATATAACCCATGGGTATATCAGATCCTTTCCTTTATTGGGATCTTCCGTACAGAGTTTTTGCATACCTTTTGCATTCTTTCATAATTATATATAGACTGACATAGTAATTCTTAGGCTTGAGTAAAGGACAGACCCTGTTAAATGGAAAGAAAGAAATCTGACTGCCTGTGTTGACTTAATTTATTATGAAAAATAAACTTAATTTTTATGCTAATGTTATGTAATGTTCAAACATAAAATTAGATATAAACCACTTATGATTATAGCTCTCTTGTAACAACTACAAATACACAATAAATTTATAAACAAAACTACTAAATTAATAAAGTTCAAGTCAGAAAAAATATTTCTAAGTACTTTACATACACTATTGCAAATCACAAAATTTTGAAAAATTATATTTTCTAACTATTGTGTCTGATTACAGATATGAAACTAGTTTTATAACAATATGAAAGAGCATAGCTAAATTCACATAATCTAATAACTTACTTATAGATTCTTTTGACTTTTCAATATATACAATAATATTTACTATAAATAATGACAGTTCTTTTTGTTCATTTGTTAATAATTATACTATTTTTTTTCTTTTGATACCACCTAGGCTCTCTAGTAAAATATTTAATAAAAGTTGTAGCAATGGGAATTCTCTTTTCTCATTTAGAAAATGAGAGGGAGAGCTTTCAAAATTCTACAAACAAGCAAAATGTTTAGCACCAATTTGTTTAATTAAGGGTGGATTTCTGTAGTTAATTTTTATCAAATTAACTTCTACTTCTAGTTTGACAAATGTCTATAAACAATAGATATTGATTTTATCAAATGCTTTTTCTGATATTACTGAGATGAATTAATCAGTTTTTCCATTTCCTGCTAATGTGGTTAAACATATTAATTGATTTTCAAATGTTAAACTAACATTGCATTCATGACAAAAGACATTATGACATTACAGTATCCTTCTTATAAGTTATTACATTTGATGAGTTAATATATTGTTTAGGATTTTGCATCTGTGTTTCTTAGTTAAATTGGTCTGTAATTTTACTGAATTGTAATGTCCTCATCAAGCTAGTTTCAAAGTTATACTGAGCTCATAAAATTAGTTAGCAATTTTCCCACATTTTCTATTCTGTGGAATATTTTATGTAGTTTTTTCTTCACTTGCTTCTTAAATGCTTTGTAAAATATACTTCTGAAGCTATCTTGGTCTCAAATTTTCTTTCTGTGAATAGTTAAGTCTTTGATAGTTACAGACCTCTCAGATTGTGTCTCTGCTTGTGTTAAGTTTTAGTAGTTACATTTTTTAAAGGAACTTGTTCACTTCATCTGAATCTTAAAATTAAACATGATTCCCTCATAAAAAGATGAAATGACACTTCTTGACATTTTTCTCATCCAACATATCTAATTTTTATACTTTTGAAAATAAATGTTCATTTTTAACATTTCTGTTAAGTTTGAACTCATGTTTTTATCATTTATTTAGGCTTAGTTTTATGCTACTGGCCATGATTCTATCCATCTGTTCTTTTTAAAAGTATAACAGCATTCTTTTTTTTAATAAAACACATAAAAATAAAAGTATTACAGCTTTCTTATTCCTAAGTAGTTATTTTCACTAATTTCTGAAGACTCATTAATAACTTTTTGATATTTTATTTTTGGACAAGTATATGAGCATTCTACTTTCTGATTTATTTATTTTTTTAGATCTAAATTCATCCTTAATAGGCTTTTTTTTCTGAATTCTTACACACTTTGGGATATTTCTCTGTTTCTTTCTGAAATGACATCCTTACTGATAGATATAGACATCTTTAGTGGCCAATTTTACTCTCAAAAACATCTATAAAAGTAGCTGTAATTGATAAAAAATCCAACGTCATTCTTGTCTGTTTCTCAACAAGAAACCTGTTTTATTTTTTTATTTTGCTGTGATTTTCTTGTTTCATTTTGCCCATTTACTTGTTTTTCTTTTTTTATTCGATTTTGGAACTCTGATAGCTTATATTCTCATACAGTTGAATTGGCATGGAAAATGATAAAACTAATATCATCTATTGTATTTTTTTCCTATTATTTCTACTTCCTGTTATTCTGTATCCAAGAAGGTTCTATTACTGGTTATTCTATTTACCCCAAGATATAAAAGAAGAATTACTAATGGTGAACAGAGAACATCATAAAAAGATGTGATGGCATAGGATGGAAGGAGCACTAGCTATTGTATAAAACTGATGAATCACTGAGCTCTGCCTCTGAAAGCAATAATACATTATATGTTAATTAACTGAATTTCAATTAAAAAAAAAGATGTGATGAAGTTATTGAGCTCTTAGATAGTAGAAAAATAGTATACCAGTTTAATGGTCCTGAGCATCAGCTGGTCTCTGGTATAGAGACAGGCATAAAAAAATCAGGTGAATTAACTTTTTATGATTCATTATGACTGATTTTTATCCTCACCCAACACCTGCAAATGGTATGTGAAACCTGTGTTCCACTGTGAGTGGCAGTAAATAGAAGATTAAGAGAAAACAGAGTAACATAGACTGCCATTTTCTACAAGTATGGCCACGTGATATTACTTAACTTCTGTAAGAGCGAGTCCCTTCTCCTATGAACTGGGGTGATTATCAACCTATTAATTCCTATTATGTAGCAAGTAATTAATAAATATTGACCATTTTTAAATTATTGTAATATTCTATTCTTATTTATTATTATTATCAGAACCACAATTTCATTTAATTTTTCACTGAAGTATAATTAACAGTTATATTACTTTCAGGTGTATAACATAATCCAACATTCCACATATTATTCAGTACTCACCACAGTATGTATAGTCCACAGTCTTTCTCAATATTGCTTCAATATTCAGTGTCTTTTGTAGTTGTACAGATTTTAGGATTATTTGTGCTAGTTGGTATTTTGATAAGGATTACAATAAATCCGTTTAGATTGTTTGTGGTAGTATGGATATTTTAACAATATTTGTTCTTTCAATTCAAGAACATGGGATATCTTTTCATTTGTTTGTATCACCCTTAATTTCTTTAATCAGTGTTTATCGTTTTCAGAGTACAGGTCTCTAACCTCCTTGATTAAGTTTATTCCTAGGTATTTTATTCTTTTTGGTGCAACTGTTAATGGGATTGTTTTAATTTCTCCTTCTAATAGTTCATTAATAGTGTATAGAAATGAAACAGATTTCTGTATATTAATTTTTGTATCCTGTGACTTTACTGAATACATTAATCAGTTCTAGTAGTTTTCTGGTGTAGTCTTTAGGGTTTTCTACATATAGTTATCATGTCATCTGCACATAATGACAGTTTTACTTTTTCCTTACCAATCTGTATGTCTTATTTCTTTTTCTTATCTGTTTGCTGTGGCTAGGACATCCAATACTATGTTTAATAAAAGTGGTGAGAGAGGACATCCTTGTCTTATTCCTGATCTTAAAGGAAAAGCTCTCAGTTTTTCACCACTGAATATGATGTTGGCTGTGGGTTTTTCATATGGTCTTTATCATGTTGTTGTATGTTCCCTCTTAACCTACCTTGTTGAGAGTTTTTAGCATGAACAGATGTACTTTATCAAATGCTTTATATCTGCTCCTATTAAGATAATTATTTTTATGAGTCACATTCGTTGATTTGTGATTGCTGAACCACCATTGCATCCCTGGGATAAATCCTACTTGGTCATGGTGAATGACTTTTTTTTAATGTATTGTTGAACTTAGTTTGCTAAAATACTGTGGAGGATTTATGCACCTATATTCATCAGAGATAATGGCCTGTAGGATTCTTTTTGTGTAGTATCTTTTTGTCTGGTTTGGCTATCAAGGTAATGCTAGCCTCATAGAACAAATCTGGAAGTTTTCCTTCCTATTCTATCTTTTGGAATAGTTTGAGTAGAATAGATATTAACTCTTTTTTAAATATTTGAAGACTGTTCTTTTAAATTTAGATGTTCTGTTGTAGTTAGCAAAGACTTAACAGGTTGGTTGTGACTCCCAGTTTTTTTAATCAATTATTATAAATAATTTTTTATTAATTTAGGGGTTGTTTTAGTGCTTAGGGAAGTCATTATTTCTTAAAATAGAAACTACTTAATATAGTTTTGTTTCTCCAAATTCTGTTTATTTGTTTAAATCTCATAACTAGTTATTTAAACAAATTTCAGGGTCCTCTCCTATAAACTATATAAACTCCTCTCCTATAGACACTATAAAAATAAAAGTGATGTTCATTTTCTGTCTCTCCCGCTTAGATTGTTTAGAAGGCTCTTTTTAACTTTAGGAACTGTTATATTCTTCCCAGATGTATTTTGCATGAAAACATCACTACTAGACTCACCTATGTAATTTCAAGTGTGGCACAGGATGATTTTTACCCTTCCACAAACCTCCTGGATGAGCAGTGGAAAATTGTCCAACTGATATTTTCAGCTTCAAGTTTTTCTTCTGATTTACAAAGCTATTTCCCTACCAGCTTTCATCATTCACATTACCACATTTCCTAATTCTCAGACTATTGGCGTAATATCAGTGTGGTCTCTCTACTTCCAATGTCACTTTATGCACAACATTTTTGTATTGATACCCTGTACTATGGAAATAATAATGTTCTATAGCAATCTAGATCATGACTCCCTATATTTTGTGGAGCAGAATGCCTATCTAGTACAGACAATGTTCTAGATACCTTACATGCAGTTTCCAGGCTACATACTAACCCAACAGTAAAACTGTTGCTTAGTACATTCTTTTATAGTAACTTTTATTAGATCTATTTATATAACAAGTCTTTTTTTTTCCCTAAAACAACTTACACATTATTCTAGAGTTTAATTTAATTGTATGTCTACGTAAATTTGGTAATTATCAGAGTGATTAACACAGAACAGGTGTTCAACAGGTTATGTTTTCTTGAGGTATCCAAAAGAAAATATCACATTACGGTTCACTGGGACTAGAGCTGAGGACTTTCTATGCAATAGTTCTCCCTTATCTGTGCCCTGCCTTGAAAAGTTATTATTAATTTTATGTAAGTTCAAGGTGATAAACTTTAAAGACAAAGAGTAAAATTGACAGAAGTTATGAAATAAATACTACCCCATAAAATGTAATATCTAGCTCCATTATTTAACACAAATGCTATTTTCCCTTCTATTTCTTTTCAGAAGGGAGACAGTGAACCCCTAAATATTTCAGAATTATACAGTTTGTAAATTATCTAGGTCAATGACTTCTCCTCCCTTTTGCTGAATGACTTTTGCCCATTTTGCCCATTTCTCCTTTCATTATTACAGTGAAGTTCAGAAAAACTAAAAATCATGCAATTCAAGCCATTCAAATTTGCTTTTTGCAGTAGAATAAATAGTAAAGGACAAATTTCAATTATTTATTAAAATAATGCTGAGAATTTTTAGTGTTCCATCTCTGCATTAATACAGTTAATTGACAGTTAACTGTACATTTGGTATTAAAAATAAGTCAGCATTCTTTATTGCAGCTCCAGCAGAAATATTGCTCATTTTGATGAGTGGTTATCTGCAAGACTAATCAACATGCATGTGCCAAAAGCTCTATAAGTTACTGTGATGTTCTTAACTACAGAAACATTATAAAAATGAAAGCTCTGTCCAACCACAATATCCCTCCTCAGTGACAAGATTTTACCCTAACAGCTGAAGAGGCTGTCCGCCCAGGTATTTCTCATAGTAAAAAAAATATGACTTCAGGCAACAACTCATTGCATATGCAAGTTTCATTAAGTATGTGGTGTAAGTAATACCCCGATTGTCCCAAAGAGTATGAAGTGAACACTGGTAGAGAATGAGAAAGTAGATTAGGTACAATCCAAAGGGTCCTTTAGGTAAGTCTTTGAATGTTCAGTTTATTATACTCCAATAATACCTAATGTCAATACAGTATTCAACTAAAAAAAGGAAAAAAAGAAAGAACCTCAAAGATCTGACGCCCTAGTGTACATGGAGACAACTTCAGAGAAGCACTGTCAGTGGCACCAAGCATAGCTCAACTGTGTAAAAGAAAAAGCAGAATGATGGATATTTGTCCCTACTATAGCTAAAATCTTTTGATTTTAATAAAAGTAGTTTGCTCACAAAAAAAGCATGTCTAACCAATGTTAGTATCTAGTTAGTGATTTTGCTGAAATATAGGTGCCTAATCAATATGCAAAGACCTAAATAAGATGTGGAGATATATGCCATTTCATTTATCAAAATATAAATACATAAAAATCCAGAGAGAAAGCACATTATATAATGCAATTAAATATAATTTAAACAACTTAGAGAAAGTATGGTATAAGTTGGATAGAGAAGGACTAAAAAAAACATATAAACAGGAAATAAATTTGGATTAAGATTTAGAACACTAATATACTGGAACATAGTAGCCATACTTTTGCCTAACTTCTGCAAACTCTTTCATGTTATCAGTGGAACCTACCCTTCCCTCTGGCAGGGCTATGAATTAATGCTGTTCCTCTTGTGCCAGAGAGGAGTTACTAAACCCATTGTAGTGAATCAAAGCACTCAATTTATGTGACCTAACAGAACCAATTAAAATCTTTTCCCTGGAATTGAAAGTGCACATATTTTTTCCCAGTTTATTGAGATATAATTGATATAAAACACTGTAAAAAATTAAGGTGTACAATATGTTGATTTGATACACTTGTCTATTGAAAAATGATTACCAACTTAGCTTTGGCTAACACCTCCTTCACATCATAATAATTACCAATTCTTTTTTTGTGGTGAAAAAACTTAAGGTCTACCCTCTTAGCACCTTTCAATTATATAATACACTATTATTAAGTATAATCAAATGCTGTACATTAGATCTCCAAAACTTATTCATCTTATAAATGGACGCTTATAACTTTTTTTTAAAGGTTTTATTTAATTATTTGATAGAGAGAGACACAGAGAGAGAGGGAACACAAGCAGGGGAAGTGGGAGAGGGAGAAGCAGGCCTCCTGCAGAGCAGGGAGCCCAATGCAGGGCTCGATTCCAGGACCCTGGGATCATAACCTGAGCCGAAGGCAGATGCTTAACCACTGAGCCACCCAGGCGCCCCAAATGGACACTTATAACTTTCAACCAACATCTCCCCATTTGTCTCACCACTGCCATCATCTCCCCCTCATCCAGCCCCTGGTGACTCTATTCTACTCTCTGTTTCTATGAGTTTGGGTTTTTTAGGTTCCACATATAAGTGATATCACACAGTACTTGTCCTTCTCTGTCTGACTTATTTCCCTTGGCGTAATGCCCTCAAGATGTATTTATGTTGTCACAAATGACAGGATTCCCTTCTTTCTCATGGTTGAATAATACTCCATTGTATATACACTTAGGTTGTTTCTAGATCTCATATCTTGGCTGTTCTGATACTACTTTAATGAACATGTAAGTTCAGATATCTCTTCAAGATCTTGATTTCATTTCCTTTAGATATATATCCAGAAGTGGGATTGATGTATCATAAAGTAATATTATTTTTTTATTTTTCTTTATTTTTTAAGGTTTTATTTATTTATTTGACAGAGAGAGCGAGAGAGCACAAGCAGGGAGAACAGTAGAGGGAGAGGGAAAAGCAGGCTCCCTGCCAAGTGGGGAGCCCGATGAGGGGATCAATCCCAGGACCCTCAGATCATGACCTGAGCCAAAGGCAGATGCTTAACCATCTGAGCCACCCAGGCGCACCAGTAATTTTATTTTTTTTAATTTTTGAGGAAACTCCATACTATTTTTTTTAATTTATTTTTTTTTAAATTCAAGTTAGTTTCACATAACTCACGTTAGTTTCACATAGTATTTGTTTCAGGAGTAAAATTTAGTGATTCATCACTTACATATAACACCCAGTGCTCAACACAAGTGCTCTTCTTAATGCCCATCACTCTTTTACCCCATCCTCCCACCCATCTCCCCTCCAGCAACCCTCAGTTTGTTCTCTATAGTTAAGAGTCTCATATGGTTTGCCTCCTTCTCTGTTTTTATTTTATTTTTCCTTCTCTTCCCCTATGTTTATCTGTTTTGTTTCTTAAATTCCACATGAGTGAAATCATATGGTATTTGTATTTCTCTGACTTATTTCACTTAGCATAATACACTCTAGTTCCATCCATGCCGTTGCAAATGGCAAGATCTCATTCTTTCTGATGGTTGACTAATATTCCATTGTGTGTGTGTATATATATATGTGTGTGTGTATATATATATATATATATATATATATATATATGTGATTTATATAGAGAGAGGGAGAGAAAGAGACAGAGAGAGCATGCACATCTTCTTTATCCATTCATCAGTTGATGGGCATTTGGGCTCTTTCCAAAATTTGGCTATTGTCGATAGTGCTGCCATAAGCATTGGGGTGCATGTGTCTCTTCAAATCATTATTTTTGTATCCTTTGAATAAATATCTAGTAGTGTAATTGCTGGGTCATAGGGTAGTTCTATTTTTAACTTTTTGAGGAACCTATTCCGTACTGTTTTCCAGAGTGGCTGTACCACTTTGCATTCCCACTTTGCAAGAGGTTTCCCCTTTCTCAGCATCCTCACCGACTTCTGTTGTTTCCTAAGTTGTTAATTTTAGCCATTCTGACAGGTATAAGATGGTATCTCATTGTGGTTTTGATTTGTATTTCTCTGATGATGAAATGTTGAGCATTTTTTCATGTGTCTGTTAGCCATTTGTATGTCTTCTTTGCAGAAATGTCTGTTCATGTCTTCTACCCACTTCTTAACTGGATTTTTTTTTTTTGGAGTGTTGAGTTTGATGAGTTGTTTATAGATTCTGAATACTAGCCCTTTATCCAATGTGTCATTTGCAAATATCTTCTCCCTTTCTGTCAATTGCCTTTTAGTTTTGTTGATTGTTTACTTCACTGTGCAGAAACTTTTTATCTTGATGAGGTCCCAATAGTTTATTTTTGCTTTTGTTTCCCTTGCCTCTGGAGATGTGTTTATTAAGAAGCTGCTGTGGCCAAGGTCAAACAGGTTGCTTCCTGTTTCACCTCTAGGATTTTGATGGTTTCCTGACTTACATTTAGGTCGTTCATCCATTTTGATTTTATTTTGTGTATGGTGTAAGACAGTGGTCCAGTTTCATTCTTCTGGCCATTCATGTGGCCGCCGTCCAGTTTTTCCAATACTATTTGTTGTAGAGACTGCCTTTTTTCCATTGGATATTCTTTCCTGTTCTGTCAAAGATTAGTTGACCATATAGTTGTGGATCCATTTCCGGATTCTCTATTCTGTTCCACTGATCTATGTGTCCATTTTTGTGCCAGTGCCATACTGTTTTGATGATTACAGCTTTGTAATATAGCTTGATGCCTGGAACTGTGATGCCTCCCACTTTACTTTTTCTCAACATTACTTTGGCTATTCGGGGTCTTTTTTGGTTCCATACATATTTGAGGACTGTTTGTTCTAGTTCTCTGAAAAATGCTGGTGTTATTTTGATCAGGATTGCACTGAATGCATAGATTGCTTTGGGTAGTATAGACATTTTAACAGTATTTGTTCTTGCAATCCATGAGCATAGAATGTTTTTCCATTTCTTTCTGTCTTCCTCAATTTATTTCATAAGTGTTCTATAATTTGCAGAGCACAGATCTTTTACCTCTTTGGTTAGGTTTATCTAGGTGTCTGATCTAGGTGTCTGATGGTTTTGATGCAGTTGTAAATGGGATTAATTCCTTCATTTCTCTTTCTGCTGTTTCATTATTGGTGTATAGAAATGTAACAGATTCCTGTACATTGATTTTGTATCCTGCAATTTTGCTGAATTCATGTATAAGTTCTAGCAATTTTTTAGTGAAGTTTTCTGGGTTTTCTTCATAGAATATCATGTCATCTGCAAAGAGTGAATGTTTGACTTCTTTGCTGATGTGGATGCCTTTTATTTCTTTTTGTTGTCTGATTGCTGAGGCTAGGACTTCCAGTACTATGCTGAACAACAGTGGTGAGAGTGGACATCCCTATTGTGTTCCTAACCTCTTAGTTTTTCCTAAGCTCTCAGTTTTTCCCCCTTGAGGATGATATTAGTTGTCTTGAGGGTTTTTATCAATGCTGTATTTTGTCAATTGCTTTTTCTGCATCTATTGAGAGGGACATATGGTTCTAATCCTTTCTTTTTATTAATGTGATGTATCACGTTGATCGATTTGCAGATATCAAACACCCCTGCAGCCCAGGAATAAATCCCACTTGATCCTGGTGAATAATCCTTTTAATGTACTGTTGGACTTGATTACCTCGTATCTTGTTGAGGATTTTTACATCCATGTTCATCAGGGATACTGCTCTGTAATTCTCCTTTTTTAGTGGGTTCTTTGTCTGGTTTTGGAATCAAGGTAATGCCAGTCTCATAGAATGAATTTGGAAGTTTTCCTTCCATTACTATTTTTTGGAACAGTTTCAGAAGAATAGGTATTAATTCTTCTTTAGATGTTTCGTAGAATTCCCCTGAGAAGCCATCTGGCTCTAGACTCTTGTTTGTTGGTAGATTTTTGACTACTGCTGCAATTTCTTTGCTGATTATGGGTCTGTTCAAATTTTCGATTTCTTCTTGTTTCAGTTTTGACCATTTATATGTTTCTAGAAATTTATACATTTCTTCCAGATTGCCCAATTTGTTGGCATATAATTGCTCATAATATTCTCTTATAATTGTTTGTATTTCTGTAGTGTTGATTGTGACCTCTCCTCTTTCGTTTGTGATTTAACTTATTTTGGACCTTTCTCTTTTCTTTTTGGAAAATCTGGCAAGGCGTTTATCAATTTTGATAATTCTTTCAAAGATCCAGCTCCTAGTTCTGTTGATCTAGTCTACTGTTTTTTTTTAATTTCTCTATCATCTATTTCTGTTATCTTTTTTTAAAGATTTATTTGAGAGACAGAGAGAGAGACAGCATGAGTGAGAGAGGCAGAGGGAGAAGAGAGAATCTCAAGCAGACGCCATACTAAGCCTGGACCCTGCTGTGGGGCTTGATCCCAGGACCCTAAGCTGAAACCACGCGTTGGACACTTAACCCACTGTGCCACCTAGGTGCCCTATGCTCTTACCTTTATTATTTCCCTTCTTCTGGTGGTTATAGGCTTTATTTGATGTTCTTTTTCCAGCTCCTTTAGGTGTAAGATTAGGTTGTAACCTTGAGACTTTTCTTGCTTCTCAAGAAAGGCCTGTATTGCTATACACTTCTCTCTTACGGCCACCTTTGCTGCATCCATTTTCATTTGCTTCCATGTATTTTTTTTTTTTAATTCTTCTTTAATTTCCCAGTTATACCAATCATTCTTTAGTAGGAAGTTCTTTAACCTCCATGTATTTGTGGTCTTTCCAAATTTTTTCTTGTGGTTAACTTCAAGTTTCATAGTGTTGTGGTCTGAAAATATGTATGGTATGATCTCAAACTTTTTTTGCTTTCTTTGTACCAGTTGAGGCCTGAGTTGTGATCCCATGTGTGATTTATTCTAGGGAATGTTCTATGTGCCCTCAAAAAGAATATGTATTCTGCTGCTTTAGGACGAAATGCTCTGAATACATCTGTTAAGTCCATCTGGTCCAGCATGTCATTCAAAGCCATTGTTTCCTTGTTGATCTTCTGCTTGCATGATATAGTGCCCCTCTTCTACTCTTATGAAAGTCTTTAGTTTAAAATCTAGTTTGTCTGATATAAATTTGGCTACTCTGGCTTTCTTTTGATGTCCATTTGCATGATAAATGGATCTCCACCCCCTCATGTTCAATTTGGGTGTGTCTTTGTGTCTAAAATGAGTCCCTTGTAGGCAGCATATTGATGGGTCTTGTTTTTAGTCCATTCTGATACCCTATGTCTTTTCACTGGAACATTTAGTCCACTTACATTCAGAGTAATTATTGATAGATACAAATTTAGTGCCATTGTATTAACTGCAAAGTCAATGTTCCTGTACGATTGTCTCTGTTCCTTTGTAGTCTTTGTTGCTTTTGGTCTCTCTTTCCTGCTCAAATGGTCCCCTTTAAAATTTCCTGCAGAGCTGGTTTAGTGTTCATGAACTTCTTTAGTTTTTCCTTGTCTTGGAAACTCTTTACTCTTCTTCTATTCTGGATGATAGTCTTGCTGGATAAAGTATTCTTGGCTGCATATTTTTCCCAATTAGCATGTTGAATATATAATTCTCTTCTGGCCTGCCAAGTTTCTGTGGACAGGCCTGCTGCTAACCTTATGTATCTACCCTTGTAGTTTAAGGACCCTTTGTTCCCAGCTGCTTTCAGAATTCTCTCTTTATCTTTGTATTTTGCAAGTTTCATTATGATATGTCTAGATGTGACCTATTTTTGTTGATTTTGAGGGGAGTTCTCTGTGCCTCTTAGACTTGAATGCCTGTTTCTTTCCCCAAATTAGGGAAATTCTCAGCTATAATTTGTTCAGATAAACCTGCCCCTTTTTACCCACTCTTCTTCTTCTGAGGCCATTATGATATGGATATTATTAGGCTTTATGGAATCGCTGGGTTCCCTAAGTCTACCTTAGTGATCTAATAGTCTTCTTTCTCTCTTCTTTTCAGCTTCACTATTTTGAATAATTTTATCTTCTATATCACCTATTCATTCCTCTGCTTCTTTGGTCCTCATTGTGGTTAGATCTAGTCAGTTTTGCATCTCAGTAATAGTATTTTTTATTTCAGCCTGACTAGCTTTTAGGTCTTTTACCTCTGCAGCGAGGGTTTCTCTGGTGTCTTCTATCTGCTTCTTTGAAGCCTAGCTAGTATTCTTATGACTGTTGTGCTAAATTCTTGTTCAGATATATTACTTATATCTGTATTGAGCAACTCCCTGGCTATGATTTCTTCTTGATCTTTCTTTTGAGGGGGAATCCTTCCATCTCGTCATTTTGTATGCTTCCTGTTCCTGAGAGTAATGCCAAATTAAGAAGGGGTCATACACTGTCCAGTGCCTGGTGCTTCAGGAAGTGTTTCTGGTATATGCTGTGTGCACTCTGCTGTTGGGTTTTGGCTGCTCTTTTCCATAGGTTGATGCTCTGCAGAGTTCCTCCTTTCTTATAGGGGGCAGTGTTTGGACCTTTAACTAGGTGAGCTTTGATTTGTTTGTTAGAATAAGCTTGGAATGGAAGTTTAAAAAAAAAAAGCAGCCTGATGTAAAAGAAAAAGAGAGAGAAAAGGAAATGAAAAAACAAAAACTATAAGCCTGATTCTAAAGGGAAAAAAAAAAAAAGAAAGAAAGCCTGGTCCTATTTCCACCAGAACTAAAACTGACACTTTGGAGCACTCTATGATTATGTGACTTGGTGCATGCAGGATGCCTGTGATGGGCTTCTGGGGGAGAAGCCCACTGTAGCTGGCTTACAGTCAGACTTGCACTAGTAACCATGCACTTGCAGGGCCCAGTGGGGCAGGGTTTGGTGTAAGCAGCTCCCACCTCCACTGGGGGCAATGTGTCACTCACTGAAGTCCCATGGTACTGGAGGGAGGGAGGTGGGAGATGGTATCACCCTACCCTCTTGTCCCTGGGGAGGAGAATTTGCTGCAGCCACTGTTCAGGGAGGCCTCAGAAAAGCAAACAATCTCCCTTCTTGTATCCCAGGCCTCTGTCAGATCCATGCCCTCACCCTGTCTGTGCCTGGGGCCACTGACATGCCCAGTGCCACAGGTCTCCTGTGTTTTATCTCTGGAGCACCACTGGGATTCGAAACTCTGAATCTTAAAAGATCCAGTAAGGCATAGACCCTCTCCCCTCCTCTGAGGAGTACCTTCTCATGCTGTGTCTGGTGCTGTTTTGTCCCACTAAAACAGCTGTACACCTGCAAGGGTGGCTGGAGTCTATGGGGAAACACAGTGAAAAGCAGTGACCAGGTTATCTGCCCTCTGCCCATGCCTCTGTCCCCTGCCCATGACTGGCTGCTCAATGGCCCCTGTAGGGTCTTTTGTCCTTGGAGAGACAATATACTTTCTTCCAAATGGACTCCAGGTAGGGGAACATTATGTCCCAGTGCAACCCAGGGGATCCCTATACCAGGCTGTCCACTCCTATCCATACTATTTTCCATAGTGGCTGCACCAATTTACATTACTACCAGCAATATACAAAGTTCCCTTTCTTCCATATTCTAATCATAATAGCAATCCTAACAGATGTGAAATGATATCTCACTGTGGCTTTGATTTGCATTTCCCTGATGATTAGTGATGTTCAGCACCTTTTCATGTACCTGTTGTTCATTTGAGAATCTTCTTTGGAAAAATGCCCATTCTTTTCCTCTGCCCATTTTTTTAATTAGATTGTTTTTGTTTTCTATTCAGTTGTATGAGCTCTTTACAAATTTTGAATATTTACTCCTTATCATATACATGATTTGCAAATTTTTTTCTCCTATTCCAGAAGTTGCCGTTTTATTTTGTTGTTTCTTTTACTGTCCAGAAACTTTAGTTTGATGTAATCCCACTTACTAAATTTTGCTTTGGTTGCTTATGTTTTTTGTGTCATATCCAAAAAATCCATGTTAAGACCAATGTCAATGAGCTTTTTCCTTATATTTTCTTCCAGGAGCTTTATGGTTTCAGATCTTATGTTTAAGTCTTTAATCCACTTCAAGTTCATTTTTGAGAGTGGTATTAAAAAAGATCCAGTTTCATTCTTCTGCATAGCTATTCAGTTTCCCCGGCCCCATTTATTGAAGAGACTACCCTTTCTCCACTGAATCTCTTGTCAAATATTAGTTGACCATATATGGAAAATTTATTTCTGGGCTCTTTATTCCATTTCATTGCTTTATGTGTCTATTTTTCATGTCAGATTATTTTGATTACTATAGCTTTGTAGTATAGTTTGAAATCAGGAAGTGTGATGTCTCCATCTTTGTTCTTTCTCAGGGATGCTTTTGCTCTTCGGAATCTTTTGTAGTTCCATACAAATTTTAAAATCATTTTTGTCTATTTCTGTGAAAAATGCCACCAGAATTTTGATAAGGATTGCACTAAACATACAGATATCTTTGGATAATATGGACATTTTTAACAATAAATATTAATTCTTCTGATCCATAAACACAGGATATTCTTTCCATTTGTCTGTGTCATCTTCAATTTCTTTTATCAAACTCTTGTAGTTTTTAGTGCATAGATCTTTAATTTCCTTAGTTAAATTTATTTCTAAGTATTATATTTGTTTTGATGCCTTTGTGAATGAGGTGTTCATTTCATTTTCAGCTATTTCATTGTTAGTGCATAGAAACACAAACGATTTTTTTACATTGATTCTATATTATGCAACTTTACTGAACTTGTTCATTAGTTATTATAATTTTTTGGTGGACTCCTTAGGATTTTCTATATATAAGATCATATCATTGGCAAAGACAATTTTACTTCTTCCTGCACTATTTGAATGTCTTTTATTTTCTTTATTGCCTAACTGCTCTGGCTCCAGATGAAGAGGAGTGGTGATAGTGAGCACTCTTCTTGTTCCTGATCCTACAAGAAAAGCTTTTAACTTCTCATCACTAAGTATGATGTTAGCTGTGAACTTGTCATATTGGCCTTTATTATGTTGAGATATATTGCTTCTATACCCAATTTGTTGAGTGTTTTTTAATCACAAAAGTGTGTTGTATTTTGCCAATTCTTTTGTACAGCTACTGATGTTATCGTGATTTTTATCTTTCACTCTTTTTATTGTGGTGTATCATATTTATTGGTTTACATGTGTTGGATCATCCTTGTAGCTCAGGGACAAGTTCTGTTTGATGATGGTGTCAGGTCCTTCTAATGTGGTGTTGAATTTAGTTCGTTAATAAATTTGAGAATTTTTGCATCTAATTTCATCAGAAATATTAGTGTATAGTTTTCTTTTTTGTGTAATATTCATACGTGGCTTTGGTAGCAGGATAATGCTGGCCTCATAAAATTAGTTTGGATTGTTCCCTCTCTTCTTTTTTGGAGGAAAAGTGTGAGAAGGATTAACATTAATTCTTTTTTAAATGTTTGGTAGAATTCACCAGTGAAACCATCTGGTTCTAAGATTATCTTTGTTGGGAAGTTTTCGATTACTGATTTAATCTCCTTACTTATAATTTGTCTGTTCAGATTTCCTATTCATTAGTCAGCCTTGGTAAGTTGTGTGGTTCTAGAAATTTATCCATACCTTCTAAGTTATCAAATTTGTTGTCATAGAACTGGTCCTCATTTCTCATGATCCTTTGTATTTCTGTAGTATCAGATATAAAGTCTTCTCTTTCATTTCTGATTTTATTTATTTGAGTATTCTGTCTTTTGTCTATTCTAGAGGCTTGTCAATCTTTTATCTTTTAAAAAACTGCTCTTAGTTTTGTTGATCTCTATTTTTTTGTCTCTAATTTCATTTTTTCTGAAAATGCACACAATTTTAATAAAACCTCTTCTTCGAATTACAGGCATTAATGCCCACAGAAGCCAGAAATCTCATCTTTGTTAGCAAATGGAGGGGACATGCCTAGAATCATAGACATAATATTCAATGCTATGAGCCTAATTCTAATCCAAAGGGTTCCATGTCCACCTTTGAACTTTGCAATTACATGAACCCATATATTTCTTCATTGATTAACCTGCTTTGAGGGGAGTTTGTCTTTACACAACCAAAGTACAGCTGTGCACATACATGTATGAAGAGGAATGGCAAAGATAGCTAAAACTGGTAAAATTATTTATACATATTAGTGGGTGAAAATGAGCAGAGAGGATCTACACAGAAAAATTTCAAATAATGAGTAGTGACATTTATAAAAAATATGTAGAAGTTGACAAATAAACTGATAAAAAGTGTAATAGTCTCATTACATATATATTTTATACTTTTTACACATTATACACAGGATACCTTTAATGAGTTAACAGTACAGCTATTTCTATTAGCTTCTACACACACATTTACCAACACTTATCTTATTGAGGCCTAATTTGTGACCTAGTATGTGATCTATTCAAGAGAAATGTCCCATGTGCACTTGAAAAGAAGGTGTATTCTGCTGCTTTAGGATGATATGTTCTGAATATATCTGTTAAATCCATCTGGTCAAATGTGTCTTCAAAGCCATTGTTTCCTTGTTGATTTTCTGCTTAGATGCTCTGTCCATTGATGTAAGTGGGGTGTTTAAGTCCCCTACTATTATCAATGAGTTCCTTTATGTCCGTTATTGTTTTATATATTTGGGTGATCCCAAATTGGGGGCATAAATATTTACAATTGTTGGATCTTCTTTAATGTGCTGAATGGGAAAAATCTCAGTGAAGAATACTCTATCCAGCAAGACTATCATTCAGAATACAAGGAGAGATAAAGAGTTTCCCAGCAAACAAAAACTAAAGGAGTCTGTGACCACTAAACCAGCCCCACAAGAAATATTAAGGGGACTCTGAGTGGGAAGGAAGGACCAAAAGCAACAAAGACTAGAAAGTAACAGAGAAAATCTCCAGAAACAATGACAAAGGAAGTAAAAAATGGCACTATATACATACCTATCAATAAGTACTCCATGAGAGATGGTGGACTCTGAGCGGCAAACGGGGGGTTCTAGAGGGGAGGGGGGGGTGGGAGGATGGGTTGGCCTGGTGATGGGTATTGGGGGGGCGCATTCTGCATGGAGCACTGGGTGTTCTGCACAAACAATGAATCATGGAACACTACATCAAAAACTAATGATATGGTGTATGGTGATTAACATAACAATAAAAAATTTAAAAAATAAGTACTCCAAATATAAATGGACTAAATGCTCTAATCAAAAGACATGGGGTGTGAGAATGGATAAAAAATACCAAGACCCATTTATATGCTGCCTACAAGGAACTCATTTTAGACCTAAAGACACTTGCAGATTGAAAGAGAAATGATGAAGAAACATTTATCAGGCAAATGGACGTCAAAAGAAAACCAGAGTAGCAATACTTACTCCATTCATATAATTAACCACATTCCTATTCTGGGATATTTAGAAAGCTTTCAGTTTCACTATTAAAAGTAGTATTGAAATAAAGGTGCTTTATTCCTATTAATTTCTTTGAAATTGGTTCCTAAAGGACAAACAACTCAAGTATGAAAGTTCTTTTGATTTACAGTTCGTTTTTGTTTTTGTTTTTGTGTTTAAGATTTTATTTACTTGAGAAAGAGAGTGAGAGAGAGAGAACACAAGAGAGGGAAGGGTCAGAGGGAGAAGCAGACTCCCTGCTGAGCAGGGAGCCTGATGCGGGACTCAATCCAGGGACTCCAGGATCATGACCTGAGCCTAGGCAAAAGCCTAACCAACTGAGCCACCCAGGTGCCCCTTGATTTACAGCTTTAATATGAAAATGATATAGCATTATCATGGTTTTCTTTATGAAAAATCTCTTAATATATTAGAGACAGTGACTTTTGGTCTTTTATATATGTTGCAATATTTTCTGTATGGTTTCCTTTGCCTTTTTATTTACAATTGGTATTCATAAAGAATAATTTAAAATGTTAAACAGTCACATTAAAGTGCATGAGCAAAACTAATGGCTATAACGTTACAATGAAAGAATGAACAGAAGTGGGGGAGGAATATCCTATGATGCTTAGGGAAGAGAAAGAGGACCATGACCAGAAATAACACCAAGTTAGCTTGGGGCACTGGGTAGTGCCCACAGGCAGTACAGAGGTAACTAAAGAGAAAAAAAAAAGGTGAGGGAGTGGGACCTGTGACTATTCTGAAATAAGTATGACATGTTTTTATTGTGGAGAGATAATAAATAAGAGAATATAACTGAATTACTGAAGAAAAATTTTATTTCCCTGACTTCTCTCATTTCCCTGATTTCTCTCATTCTTCCCCTCTCCCTTTTCTCCCCTTACTCCTCCTTCTTCATCCTGCCTCTTAAAGGCCTTTGTATGGTGTATTGTGTATTGCCATAGTTCTAAAACTAAGTACTAAATATTATGATTTTATAAAAATGTTTGGTTTATGATATTTCATCAGTGGATCATAGATCTGAACTCTTTCTCTTATAAAAGGCATGAAGGGGAGAAATAAATAATCCTGAGTATCTTATGCAGGTAGATCTAGATTCTCAGCAATTTTTGTCTTAATTGCTCCTAGTAAAAATTTGGATGCTTTTATACAAGTGTTCTCACCTTCATTCTATTCCAATATTCATTCTTATTTTCTAATTGGTCCTAATGTAAATGTTGGCACAGGCTACTCTAGTAGAAACTTTATATATATTTCATTAACTGTTATCATTATTATATACATTATATATTATTATACATTATATTATTTATTAACTATTATAATTATAAGTTATAAACATTCATACTATACATATTCACTCTTCTAAAGCCTTTCTTACAAAGAAAAACCCAATTATAGACAATATATCTAATTTGATTCTATCTGACATGATTTCAGATGTTGCTCACAGGAGGTGAAAGCTTTGGTATGCTTCCAAAGTAAATGTGGTAAATCCCTCCTAGAAAATTTACATTCCCTTGGTTTTGCACATTTCAGTTTATGTCATTTAGAGTTGCTCTATATATTTCATTAGGGATGCTAATTGATCTCAACACATTATTTATAGAAAACACCTTTAGCCTACAAAGTTCCATTGTAATTACTTATTGAGATGTCACTTGCATTGTTCATAGAACCTTAACTGGTAGAAACTAAAATAGAAATCTAATTTATTTTTCCATAAATCTTCTTAAGGCTCACTTAATTCTTAATTCCTGCGAGAGTATTTTAATCTTCCAGAGCAGAGACAACTTTCTAGATTATAAATAAGGAGTATTCTTTTTCTGTTTTTGTAAATGTTAGATTGATAGCATTCCTTTTACCATCATTTTAAAACTTTTCAGAGTATAATTGATTTTACTGTCAAAAAGTGTTTTCATGGCAATTGACACAAATGTCTCAGGGTCAAAAAAATGAAATACTCCTTCAAAAATCAGAAGGATATAGCTCTAGGCAGAGACACTTAGATGTAATTTGTCTAATTCATGATATGATTATGCTTTTATTGTGGAGAGATAATAATAAATTATTTAGTTCTCAGTTTTCATGCCAGTAAGAGTGGGAGAGGTGAAGAACAAGATGATATTCATTAGGAGAAGCAAGCACTACCAATCCTGAGAATCCGTAAGGATTGGAATTAAGTTTGCATACAGTTCTGCCACTTAATGGTTCTGTAACTTTGGCAAATTAATTTCATGATCTAAGCTTAATTTCATTTTTTTTTAAAAAATAATAGTGCTCTCTATCTCTTAAAGGGAAATGTTGAATGCCACGTGAATAATATCCATAAAAAACAGCACTATGGAATATGATAAATTTACAATAAGTGATACTTATCACTATTACTTTTATTCTATATCATTTCACCTATTAAATGAATTAAAAAATATGACCACATCATTGACTACTCTTACTTGTAGTCCTTTAAACAGGAATTTATTAATGAATAATCCAAACTGCTTAACATCTTCAAGAGCTGTTAACATGACTAGAAATTCTAAACTATGTGAAACTGGAATATGTTCTAGAATCTTGTCTTTTCATATTTTGTATTACCAGCCTAATAAACACTTTATTTGATTATTTGCATTTTATAGAAAATAGGAACATAAATGTTCTAATTTATATGGATGTAATCTTATTATTGTGACCTAGAGGTAGAATTAAGCAGCAGATAAAACTTGCTAGCTATATGAATAGCTTAGTGATGCTCTTCAGCATTTAGAAATACCAAGTCATATCCTACCGGTAAGTTCATTCAAATACAGTACTCAAGAGGACACCTTGAAATTTTCATTTTGCTGGGGACTTTAAGTTGTCAATGTTCTTAAAAATCAGATATTTATCACATAAGTAATAAATTTCTCTAAAACCTAGGTTGGCTGCCTGTCAATACTCACCTTTTAGATCAAAGTCTCTTTTATACCAGACAGTGCAACCTGCTGAGGTCTCAACTTTCTAAGTTCACAAGTTATTATGAAGTCATTATTGGAAGAAAATATCAAACCTAATTTTGGGTGATCAACTCCCTCTTAAAAAAATGGTTTATCATAGAGGAAAGATAGAAACTGGATTCCTAAAGTTGAACAACAAATATCAAGTGGCCTTTAGGGCACACGTAACCTGCTTAATCAACAACACATTGACTAGTATCAGCACATTGGTGCCATCAACTGAACATAGTTTCACTATCAGGAGCCACTTGCTCAAATCATTTGGCTCAGACAGACAGCCGCAAATATATGAACTATTTCTTCTTCCTTTTTTACTAAGCTCTTTTCTTCTGTATGTTAGATCATCAAAAGCAATGCACTTAAAAAATACATAACATTAAAATGCTTATATTTTACAGAGTGGCATTTTTAATGAGGCAGGGAAAGGGCACAGAAATTTTCTGAGTATCCTCTATTAGCTGTTTCTCTGTTGGGCATTGCTGGAACCTGAGTGTTTGTGTCCTTCCCCCCCAAAAAATTTATCTGTTGAAATCTAATCCCCAATGTAATAGTATTTGGATGTGCAGCCTTTGGGAGGTGAGTTGATCATGAGATACTGGTGCTCTTACAAAAGGGACTGAGGGAACTCCTTCTCTCCTTTTACTATGTGAGGACACAGTGAGAAGACAGCTACCAGGAAGCAGGTCTTTATTAAGACACTAATATACCAGCACTATGATCTTGGAATTCCCATCTCCAGAATTGTGAGACATTAATTTCTGTTGTTTATAAGCCATCCAGTCTGTGGTATTTTGTCATAGAATCCTGAGAAAACTAAGACAGGTACCTTTTGCATAATCTATCCCTTAACACAACAGCACTTTGATGTAGGCATCACTGTTTTCATGTTATCACTGAAGTCACTGAGGCATAGATTACAAACTACCTCAGGTTGAAGTTCCAGGAACTCAATTATTCCTTAACCCTGAATCTGTAACTTTTTTTTTTGTAATATATAATAATACTTAAAGAGTCCTTCAAAAAGGCTTTTATGAATGCCAGTAAGGTAGACTGAAATGTGTATAAATGT
The DNA here is from genome assembly GCF_037043125.1 of Eumetopias jubatus. Classification (NCBI taxonomy): domain Eukaryota; kingdom Metazoa; phylum Chordata; class Mammalia; order Carnivora; family Otariidae; genus Eumetopias; species Eumetopias jubatus. Next base: position 80,774,073 of record NW_028274811.1, on the reverse strand, counting down.
AGGAAATTAATTTTTGTCAAAGATTTTTTTACTCATCCACATATATGACATTTTATAATTTTGCATTTCTCATAGACCAATTCTGTATTTTACAAGTATTAAAGAGAGATTCTTTATAATAGTGTGTGTGTACGTGCCTTTAACATACTTACATACATATGTACATATTTAGACTTACTTGGATCTGGAAAAATATTTCAAATATATATAAGACCTACTGGAGCAGATCCAGTCCCGGCTAACTAACTTAGAATGAATTGTTTAATAACCAAGCTTCTTTTCTCATTTCTAAGGACTTTCTGTTTCCTTTCAATTCTCTGTCTTCTCCTGGATTCTTGCCACTCATAGTGATTTCTCCACAGTTTGCTTAGACTCTAAAGAATGAGATAATTCCCTTGGCTCCTGTTTACTTTCTCTAGGAGATGACACTTCACAGAGTACACTCCCTAGGCCGTTCATGTAACTTGGACTCATTGTAATACTAGCTGCTAATCAAACACAATGGAATCAAAACCTGGAATCAAAATGTGCTCTCCTGAGAGTATTGTGTCTCTCTATATCAGCTTCTAAAATAATGGAGAAAATCAGAAGGACTTATTACTTGATAACTATTTCAAAAGCAATTATTTTCCATTTAATCGAACAATTTTGAAAATAGCTTGAATTATATGCTTGTTGTGAATTTGAAAATTACTGCTTCTCTTCAATCTATCTGTGTAGAAATCTCAAGTCTGTAACTACATGTCATCTTATTCTAACAAGAATACCCTACCATATTGAAATAAAAGACATTTTCTTAAAGTTGCTACATTTAACTGCTATGGGTCTACAAAAGAGAATGAACACTGTGATTACTTCTTCAAGGAAAGAAGCTTTTTTACCATTCAAATACACATGGTGGTAGTATGTTTATAGAGCCTTTACTTTATAGCCTTTCTTATTTTGGGTCCAAAAAAATCTTTCTAATTCCTACAATGGCCAGGAATAGAATATGGAAAACAGGTCTTCTTAATCTATTAGAGAATTTTTTTTTCTGAAAAGGAACTAATTACAAATACTGTGCTATTCAAGGGACCTTGTGGGTAATCAACCCTAAACATTACTTTTTCTTTGGAAGTTATCCTATCTCATGAAATACAGGAAAGGACATGACAATGTAATTTATCATACAGGCATCTGAACTGAAAAAATTTATATAGCTTAGGAAGATGGTGCTTAAAATTTCACAGTGTTTTTTATGATGAACTTCAGTTATACAATTTGTTATAAATATGAGGCAGAATACATTATAAGTATGGGAAGTATTAAAATTAATAAGCACCACCAAGGTGACTGTTGTAGATATGGGGCAGAATGAGTGTTACATCACCTAATGACTTTCTTGCCTCCCCGCCCTCAACACTTTCATACAGGTCAGGTTAAATTAAGTGATAGTTCCACAAAGAAGGGAGGAAATAACATAAAAGAGCTGCATTGTTGAGGGGTTATCCTTTTATTTTTGCCTTTATTTTATAACAAATGTAGAGTTAGATTGCCTCAAATTTTATTGTCCTTATTGTTAATTGTTCTTCTCTCTACTTAACAAATTTGTATTAAGGGCTTATAGTACAAAACAACTATATCCAGTGTTCTCTACGTAATAGCAAACTGAACATACAGGGCATTTACACTCGTGGACATTAGAGAATACTAGATAAAAAATGATACTCAAATAATTACAATTTATGATAAGTGTAATAAGAAGGGAAAATGAGGCCAACAAAAGAGAAAGGGAGAGAGGTGTTAATATCAGGTAGTCTGAGATGGCCTATTATGAAGGAAACATTTCAGCTAAGTCCTGATGAATAAGAAAGACCCAGCCAAATCTTTGTAGAAACACTTCCTGTGCCTTGTTCCTAAGAGTAGTGTGAGCAGTGTGAGGTTCCCAAGCCTGTAGCCCTCTTTGTTTTACTGAGTTTGGAGCAGCCATGCTTAAATCTTCAACAGACTCACAATTATTTCCTTTGGATTTCTATCTCTTTGGGGCATATATCATAATACCTCATGTTCTAAAAGCCTAATTCCTTTTGACTCAGGACTGAGCAAATCTAGTTTCTCAAAAAGTGAGAAAATTTAATAAAGATAATCAATATCCAGGTCTCTAAGGTACATGATGGATTACTAAATATGACAGAGTCCTGCCATAAGTCTTCCTGTCTTTAGTATTTCAAATTATGACCAAGTCTTTTGTATTTCAGATTATGTCAATCTACTTTGAAACAATACATTCTTCCCACTCCAATCTTTCTTTGCCCTCCTTCTTTCCTTATATGTTATCATACACATAAAGAAATAGAAAGCTGCCTCCATAATGTTTTTATTTACCTAGACTTCTTTCTGTTCAAGATCATAATCATGATGAAGACAGCTAATATTTATTAAATATTGACTCTGTCCCAGGAAGAGCCATTATTACTTAATAGAAATCATCTCAATTATTCCTCATACAAATACTATGAAATCAGTCTTATTATTATACCCATTTAACATATGAAGAAGCCTATTGGACATTTATTCAAAGTACCACAGTTACCAAGCAAATGGAGTAGGAATAAGACCTATCCATCTGATTCCAGAGGCTGCACCCAGGAAGGAGAATTGTGACATTTATCCAGGCAGTATTAATAATACAAATTTTGAATAGGATTGAATGGAATTCATATCTTCCCTAAGGGCTTTTATATTACAGATAAAAATATGACTGGTATTTGTATCCTAATGAAAATACCACAACAACCCACGATAGCCTCTTAAACTAGGTGACCAATGGGACCACCTTCTTGGAATAGAAAGAGATGGCTTGGGCTTCTTAGGGAACCAGTAATTGATAAAGCAGAAAGCTCTGAAACCTTTGCCAAGTTTGGCATTGAATTCTGCTTTGACAACCATAGAACAGAAGAGTTGCAAGTTCTCTCCTGTTGCAATACTTGGCCAGTGTCAAAACAGTCCACTATTCAAGCCTGCCAATCTTCCACAAAGCTTTCCATTCAGTTTTAGAGAAGAACATAGATGGTAATTAAATGTCTTTGATTCAAACAGCGTTACAGCTGACACATGAAAAGATTCAGAAGAAAGGAAAAATAAACTGATTTCACAACTTCCATAGTCTTAACAAGAAAGACTCATTGCTCAAACAAATGAGCATTTCCTATGGCCCTGACAGCCAGACTTTGAAACAGCCACTAAACATTTTTGTACAGCCTATTAAAATATAACTCTTCTTGCATGCAATTAAAAATGTGAATGTAACTTCAGTTTTCTAGTACTAATTAATAAAGCAGAAAGTGTATCGTCATAAAAGGCCTCAGTGGACATAAAAAGTCACCCAGGGAAGTTGTATAGCATTGGTGGCTAAGGATATGGATTCTGCAGTCAGAACTCCTGAATTTAAATACTAGCTGAGTAAGTCTTACTAAATGATCTGGTACTGCTTTATTTTATATTTTTTCTATAATACATTTTTCACTAATGACCCCAGGTTCTTGAAACATAGCCCTATTGAAAGGGCTTCATTTTATGACTAAGTGGTCTCTTTTTTCCCTCTGAACCTCTCAGAGGAATAAAGGGGATAATGTAGATTCTGGGTGAGAAAGTATAATTTAGATAGACAAAATCTGATTGAGAGGATTAGAATTTGGTGAAAATATGGGGACATAAAAATAAAGAAACAGCCATTGTTAGAATAGACACGATTCTTTCCTCATGCCTTGTCTCCAGATGTTTTCAATATACAGATGAATTTTAAAGTAAAAAACAAAGTTGGACTTACTATGCAATAGCTATACACATCCTTGTCAATGAACCAATTCCAATAATCTATTTGCTTATACATTATAAAATTAGCTCTTTTCCGTGTAACAAACCATCTGTGTCATAATTTTAATAAGTTCCAAAAAATCCATGATTAAATTACTTAAATATTTATCTTTTCTTATATGAAATCTTCAGCACTGGCTAAGGAAAGATATTTTATCTAACATTACTTGAGTAATCCCATTTTAGCTGAAGTAATTTAAAATGAGGCCTTCATTTGTATCAGCAGAGGCAGAATTGTGCTGAGATTCTAATGTTATTGATCTATGTGAAAATTACACTGTGAGGCTCTCCTTAATTGTATGTCAAATCTAGTTGGCTACGAAGAATATTTATTGTCAACTTCCACTACAAGCTCATGTTTTATTGCCAATATTAAATTCAAGCTAAATATAGAAATATATATTCTATATCTATAATATCTATAAAAATAGGCCTATCATGTATAACACATTAATTTATGAATGCAAATGTAAAATTTATTTCGACAGTATTCACTTTTGAGGCAGTCAGAGACAAATACAATATATCACATTTGTTACAAAATAATGCAGTTTACTTAGTTAAATACAATAATATATAAGAAGTTATTATCTTTTTATCACAACAAACATTATTGACTGCTTTACCTAGGGATTCTACAGTGCTTCCTTAAATAAATCCCAACTCATGGGATTATTATAAATATAATTATGTTATAAATTATATTTGTATTATACTTATATACAAATAATAAATATAAATTTGTTTTAAATTATACATGTAATTTAAATATAAATTTATTTAACACAAATATTGTAATTTACATATAGTTTAATTTAAACAAATTTAGAAAGGTCTTTATATAAAGTTTGTTTTCTAATTGTTATTACTCATAATGTTTATGTTATTTATTATTGCCTCCTACTAGGGGTAAGCTTTATATTATTATGAAAACAAATTGAGGCGTTGGCATGACACCACTAAAATATAATAAGTGTATCTCTCCCCAACTGGCACAATAGCAAGGTTGTTTAAAGAAATAAAATTCAGATGGAGCTATATTCCTTAAGCAGTACTTTTCTTAAAAAGTTAATTATTGAACAAAAATTTGAAAAAAAAAAGGCATGTACCACTGTAGATGTTTCCAAATGATCTTATTTGGAGAGAAGTATATTGTTATATATAACACTAAATGGTGAGTAGGCAATAGATCACTTCTAAAATAAGTAAAAGATAATCACTGCTATGGTTTAATTCCTGAGGTATAGATAACTTGAAACCCTAAATACATTGTTCAGGGATTCTTTATTCTGGGTATCTGTTATTTGTTAATTTTAGATTTAAAAATAAGTTAAAAAAAAGTCACTATTACAACAACAATTATAGAAATAATTTAGTGTGCTAGAGGACATGGCACAGGATGATTCAGATGATTCTACTTCACTTACTCTCCAAACTTATTTATTTTTGTAATTTATCATACATTGGGTATGATTCAGATACATTCTTGGAACTTCAAGAATATGTTAGAGATGCATCTCTAAGAGCTACTTTTATTATAATGACACATCATAAAATTCTACTAATATTTTTTATTTTATATACACATAAATCCAATTAATACTGTACTATTATTATTTACATTTGAATTGAATTGACATCACTTGAGTATTGATCACAATGCACTTTCTGGTTTCCTAATTCACACTACCATTGACAATATAATGTAACTTTTTTGGATCTCCATTTCTTCCTAGGGTGGCACTTTTCCAGGTTATTGACATATAATTTTGTCCATATAGACTTTTTCCTTAAATATTATAGAATTAAAAGTAATAAAATATAGTATATTGTTAAATATAATCATGATGACAAAAATCTGAAAGCTTGGTTAATGGCCTTCAAGCCAGCAACATGTGACTACTAGCCTCTTCCACTTTCTCACAAAATAACCAAGACATAAATAAGGGATTAAAAACATCAATAACATGAAATTTAATATTGACACACAAGCCAAAAACTTAGAGGAACTGATAAAAAATTTAAGATTAAGAAAGTCTGATTGAAGAAAAAACAGGCCACTATGGAAACCAGTATGGAGATTCCTCAAAAGATTAAAAACACCACAGAAAACACCATATGATCCAGTAACCACTTCTGGGTATTTATCAAAGAAAATGAAAAAATAATTTAAAAAGATACATGCACCTCTTTACATGCATTATTTACATGAGCCAAGATACAAAACCAACCTATATGCCCATTAATAGATGAATGAATAAAGAAGATTTGGTATACATATACAATGGAATAATAGTTATGAAAAAGAATGGTATCTTGCCATGTGCAACAACATAGATGGACCTAGAAGGTATTATGAAAAGTGAAATAAGTCAGACAGAGAATGATAAATACCATATGATTTCACTTATATGTAGAACCTAAAAAACAAAACAAAACAGAACAGAGACTGAATCATAAGTAGAACAAACTGGTCATTACCATGGGGGGAACAAAAACTAAAAAGTACACGGTACAACCAGTTATAAAATATGTAAGTCACTGCGATGTAAAGTACAGCATAAGGAATAATATCAATAAAACTTCAATAACTTACTGTATGGGGACATACAATCGTGCTTACCATCGTGAGCATTTCATAATGTATATAAATGTCAAATCACTATGTTCTAAACCTGAAACCAATAAAATATTGTATGTCAAATATACTTCAATTACAAATAAATAAATTTTTAAAAACCTACTCAGACTGGGGTGCCTGGGTGGTGCAGTCAGTTAAGCATCCAACTTTTGGTTTCAGCTCAGGTTATGATCTCAGGGTCCTGACATCAAGCCCCGCGTCAGGTTCTGTGCTGAGCATGGAGCCTGCTTAAGACTTTCTCTTCCTCTCCCTCTGCGCCTCCTGCCCCTCCCCTCTCAAATAAATAAATAAATCTTAAAAAAAAAAAGCTACTCAGACTTAAGTTCCATGAGTCCATGATATGTGCAGTTCACAGAACTAAACCTATCTAGAAAAAAATAATGGAAAACATGTTTTCAACCCTCACCTGTTCTCTGATTCAGAGACTATACACATCAGAAATGTAGACACCAATTCTTCTCTTTTGGGGCTATTCTGTAATTTCATGCAAAAGTACATCCCCAACACATACGTGTTTCCATTCCCATATACATACACACATCATTTTTCTCAAGATATATTAAATTCTAAATAATAACTTGTTGAAAATAAGAGTGGTAGGGTGTTTAGTCTTCACATGCTACTCTCTGGGAGCAAATTTTTCATAAAAATTCAGAGTAGAAATTCTAATTTTTCAAGTAACTCTATAACTTTGAGCAAGATTTGGGTATATGAGGTAAGAAATAATGTTTTAAAATGTCTGTTTAAAACCTAAATTTGCCTTGGAGTTGATCATCTCAATTTGCTTTCCAAATATACATTGAGGCCTCAACAGTAAGGCTAAAGGCAACCCACTCACTCTTAGCTTTGTTAAGTACATAGCCTACTATATTATCTCATAGAGAGTAAAAAGTATTGGGAGGAAAACATAGAACCAAGAAAATCTAAAACACACACACACATGGAAAACAATATGAAGACTATTAGAGGAACAGCATACTTCAAAAACTGACCTATTGTAAGATTCAGAAGATAATATCTAGATTATGGTTATTCTTTGAGGACTGCAATAAATTATGAGCTTCCAAGGGGTCAATTTAATACAGCAAAAAAGTAGATAATGTAAAATATCTACATTAAATAAAAAGAATGAAATAAAGCAAGACAGAATACTAAAAATATCTCTAATGGCTATCAGTGGGGAGAGTGAAAATTAGAAGAAAAAAGCTACAGAATGTAAGCATAAAAAAAAAACGTAATCTATGAAGCAAAAGACAGAACAACAGAAACCTAAGAAGGGAAACATAAATAAGAGAAAACATATATAACTGAGATAAGATTTTGAATTTATCTACCTGAATTTTCCATACTTTTATTCTTGTCTCTTTATTCCACCAAATCGAAGGCAGATTGAGCAAATCCAGGAAAAGAACCCAGAACAGAATAAAAATGAACTGAAGTTCTCAGTTCAAGAATCAAAACACACTTTTGATTGAAATGATAGAATGAGAGAAAGGGTTTTTGAATCTCAAATGTGAACGTTAGTCCCAAAATCTAAATATTTTGTGCCATTACCATGCTGTCTTGATGATCACTGCTTTGTAATATAGCTTGAAATCAGGCAATTTCATGCCCCCAGCTTTGTTTTTATTTTTCAACATTTCCTTGGCGATTTGGGGTCTTTTCTGATTCCATACAAATTTTAGGATTGTTTGTTCCAGCACTTTGAAAAATGTCATTGGAATTTTGATCGGGATGGCATTGAAGGTATAGATTGCTCTGGGTATCATAGACATTTTAACAATGTTTATTTTTCTGATTCATGAGCAAGGAAAGTTGTTCCATCTTTTTTTGTCTTCTTCAATTTCTTTCATGAGTGTTCTGTAGTTCCTAGAGTATAGATCCTTTACTTCTTTGGTTAGGTTTATTCCAAGGTATCCTATGGTTTTTGGTGCTATTGTAAAAGGAATCAATTCTCTAATTTCTCTTTCTACAGTTGCATTGTTAATGTATAAGATAGCAACTGATTTCTATTCATTGACTTTGTATCCTGTCACATTACTGAATTGCTGTATGAGTTCTAGTAATTTGGGGGTGGAGTCTTTTGGATTTTCCACATAGAAGTATCATGTCATCTGTGAAGAGAGAGAGTTTGATTTCTTCTTTGCCAATCTGAATACCTTTTATTTCTTTTTGTTGTCTGATTGCTGTTGCTAGGACTTCTAGTACTATGTTGAACAACAGTGGCAAAAGTGGGCATCCTTGTCATGTTCCTGATCTTAAGGGAAAGGCCCTCAGCTTTTCCCCATTGAGGATGATAATTGCTGTGGGTTTTTCATAGATGGATTTTATGAAATTGAGGAATGTTCCCTCTATCTATATACTCTGAAGAGTTTTAATAAGGAGAACTGTATTTTGTCAAATGCTTTTTCTGCATCAATTGAGAGGACCATATGGTTTTTTTCTCTCCACTTATTAATGTGTTCTATCACACTGATTGATTTGCGAATGTTGAACCACCCTTGCATCCCGGGGATAAATCCCACTTGGTTGTGGTGGATGATCCTTTTAATGAATTGCTGGATCCTATTAGCTAGAATTTTGTTGAGAATTTTGGAATCCATATTCATCAAAGATATTGGTCTGAAATTCTCCTTTTTGATGGGCCTTTGCCTGGTTTGGGGATTAAGGTAATGCTGGCCTCATAGAATGAGTCTGGAAGCTTTCCTTCTGTTTCTATTTTTTGAAACAGCTTTAAGAGAATAGGTATTATTTCTTCTTTGAATGTTTGGTAGAGTTCCCCAGGGAATCCATCAGGCATATAAACCAATGGAACAGAATAGAGAGCCCAGATATGGACCCTAAAATCTACGGTCAAATAATCTTTGACAAAGCAGGAAAAAATATGCAATGGAAATAAAGACAGTCTCATCAATAAATGGTGCTGGGAAAATTGGACAGCTATGTAGAGAAGAATGAAACTGGACCATTCTCTAACACCATACACAAAGATAAAGTCAAAATGGATGAAAGACCTCAATGCGAAACAGAATCCATCAAAATCCTAGAGGAGAACATATGCAGTAACCTCTTCGATGTCGGCTACAGCAACTTCTTTCAAGATACATATCCAAAGGCTAGAGAAACAAAAGCAAAAGTGAACTTTGGGGACTTCATCAAGATAAAAAGCTTCTGCACAGCAAAGGCAACAGTCAAAAAAAAAAAAAAAAACAGAGGCAACCCAAAGAATGGGAGAAGATATTTGCAAATGACACTAAAGACAAAGGGCTGATATCTAAGATGTATAAAGAACTTCTCAAACTCAACACCCAAAAAAACAAATAATCAAGTCAAAAAATGGGCAGAAGACATGAACAGACACTTCTCCAAAGAAGACATACAAAGGGCTAACAGACACATGAAAAAAGTTCATCATCTTTAGCCACCAGGGAAATTCAAATCAAAACCACATTGAGATACCACCTTACACCAGTTAGAATGGCAAAAATTGACAAGGCAAGAAACAACAAATGTTGGAGAGGTTGTGGAGAAAGGGGAACCCTCTTACACTGTTGGTGGGAATGCAAGTTGGTACAGCCACTTTGGAAAACAATGTGGAGGTGCCTCAAAAAATTAAAAATAGAGCTACCCTATGACCCAGCAATTGCACTCCTGGGTATTTACCCCAAAGACACACAAAGATGTAATGAAAAAAAGGGCCATATGCACCCCAATGTTCATAGCAGCAATAGTCAAACTGGGGAAAGAGCCGAGATGCCCTTCAACAGATGAATGGATAAAGAAGATGTGGTATATATACACAATGGAATATTATGCAGCCATCAAAAGGAATGAGATCTTGCCATTTGCAACGACGTGGGTGGAACTGGAGGGTGTTATGCTGAGTGAAATAAGTCAATCAGAGAAAGACATGTATCATATGACCTCACTGATATGAGGAATTCTTAATCTCAGGAACAAACTGAGGGTTGCTGGAGTGGTCGGGGGTGGGAGGGATGGGGTGGCTGGATGATGGACATTGGGGAAGATATATGCTACGGTGAGCATTGTGAATTGTGTAAGACTGTTGAATCACAGATCTGTACTTCTGAAACAAATAACGCAACATATTTTAAGAAAAAAGAAAAAGAAAAAGATAGCAGGAGAGGAAGAATGAAGGGGAGTAAGTCAGAGGGGGAGACGAACCAGGAGAGATGATGGACTCTGAAAAACAAACAGGTTTCTGGAGGGGAGGAGGGTGGGGGGATGGGTTAGCCTGGTGATGGGTATTGAGGAGGGCACATTCTGCATGGAGCACTGAGTGTTATGAACAAACAATGAATCATGGAACAGTACACCAAAACAAATTATGTAATATATGGTGATTAACATAACAATAAAAAATTAAAAAAAAGATTATTGGCGTATTTATTATTAACACAGTATAACCTAGCCTACTGAAACACACATATGTTTCATATATGAGTATATATATATGTATATACACACACATATATATATACACACACACATATATGAAACATGCAGGCATCCTTGATTTCTAGATAATTTGAAGAGTGTGATTCCAATTTCTCATGTACGGTGGGAATGATTTAGAAGACAGGATTAGGTCTCTGCAGCTGAACATATCTCAGCTTTAATTCTGGCTCATTCATACTCTGTAATTTCCAGAAAACTGTTAAAGTTTTCTGATCTTTGTTCTTTTACAGAAATGATATAAAAACACAAACTTAATAAAGTTATCTTAAGGAAAAAGTGAGAGAGCTTTGAAAAGGTAGGACCATAAATAATATGTGAACATAGTATGTGCTTTATAGGTTTTACTTCCTTTTTCTAATTCCTAATAAAACTCATACTTTAAAAATTAAGACTAAATCGAGTTAAGAGATAAAATGCCATATGTATATAAGATGTTTAGAAGGAAAATTCAGAGTTTAATGTATGAGCTATACAAAGAGAAGTAGGAACTAAAATTAATTCAACTGAATGGGTTTTATTTATCATGATTGAAGCAATCTTGACAGAATGTAGCAGGACCTGATTGATACTAACTTAGAATGACTCTCACTGATTCACTTACAGTGAACGTTGAGAGATTATATACATCAACTTGTATGTATATTCATTTCATGAACGTTTTTATTCTGCAAATTTCTAAATCCCTGTAAAATCAGTAACTTTAATTTGGATCCTTAAAGTAATGAACTCTAAACATTAACAAGCCACAAAAAGGGCAAACTTTAATTTATTATGCTTAATGTCTTGGTTGACTACTACCTTACCTATGGTTTTAGTGAGAAATTACATTATTTTACTGCTATGCAACTTAAAAAAAAATAAGAGTCTAATTTGTTTATCAGATACAATGCCCAAAGAATAAACTGGTGATTTCAATGACATTTAACTGGTTA